>NW_027670636.1:0-38398 GCF_964199315.1 Orbicella franksi
AGCGCGTGTCATAGATGTCTTGAGAATTTCTTAGTTAATCAGACCTTATAATTTTTATTCTCATTGAATTGATTCTCATTTGAACTCTTAAGAAAGTTGAGAAGTGACTCTTGGATCCCTCTGAATAGGATCTTAGTTTATTCTCAGTGAATTTATTCTCATTTGAACTCTTGATAGAAAGTTGAGAAGTGAATTAATAGGGAGGGGGGTGCATGATCAAAGCTGCAGACTTGCCTTTTATTGTACATGCCATCAGGCTTTGAAGCCTTAATTTTCAAGTCAGCGCGTGTCATAGATGTCTTGAGAATTTCTTAGTTAATCAGACCTTATAATTTTTATTCTCATTGAATTGATTCTCATTTGAACTCTTAAGAAAGTTGAGAAGTGACTCTTGGATCCCTCTGAATAGGATCTTAGTTTATTCTCAGTGAATTTATTCTCATTTGAACTCTTCATAGAAAGTTGAGAAGTGAATTAATAGGGAGGGGGGTGCATGATCAAAGCTGCAGACTTGCCTTTTATTGTACATGCCATCAGGCTTTGAAGCCTTAATTTTCAAGTCAGCGCGTGTCATAGATGTCTTGAGAATTTCTTAGTTAATCAGACCTTATAATTTTTATTCTCATTGAATTGATTCTCATTTGAACTCTTAAGAAAGTTGAGAAGTGACTCTTGGATCCCTCTGAATAGGATCTTAGTTTATTCTCAGTGAATTTATTCTCATTTGAACTCTTGATAGAAAGTTGAGAAGTGAATTAATAGGGAGGGGGGTGCATGATCAAAGCTGCAGACTTGCCTTTTATTGTACATGCCATCAGGCTTTGAAGCCTTAATTTCAAGTCAGCGCGTGTCATAGATGTCTTGAGAATTTCTTAGTTAATCAGACCTTATAATTTTTATTCTCATTGAATTGATTCTCATTTGAACTCTTAAGAAAGTTGAGAAGTGACTCTTGGATCCCTCTGAATAGGATCTTAGTTTATTCTCAGTGAATTTATTCTCATTTGAACTCTTGATAGAAAGTTGAGAAGTGAATTAATAGGGAGGGGGGTGCATGATCAAAGCTGCAGACTTGCCTTTTATTGTACATGCCATCAGGCTTTGAAGCCTTAATTTTCAAGTCAGCGCGTGTCATAGATGTCTTGAGAATTTCTTAGTTAATCAGACCTTATAATTTTTATTCTCATTGAATTGATTCTCATTTGAACTCTTAAGAAAGTTGAGAAGTGACTCTTGGATCCCTCTGAATAGGATCTTAGTTTATTCTCAGTGAATTTATTCTCATTTGAACTCTTGATAGAAAGTTGAGAAGTGAATTAATAGGGAGGGGGGTGCATGATCAAAGCTGCAGACTTGCCTTTTATTGTACATGCCATCAGGCTTTGAAGCCTTAATTTTCAAGTCAGCGCGTGTCATAGATGTCTTGAGAATTTCTTAGTTAATCAGACCTTATAATTTTTATTCTCATTGAATTGATTCTCATTTGAACTCTTAAGAAAGTTGAGAAGTGACTCTTGGATCCCTCTGAATAGGATCTTAGTTTATTCTCAGTGAATTTATTCTCATTTGAACTCTTGATAGAAAGTTGAGAAGTGAATTAATAGGGAGGGGGGTGCATGATCAAAGCTGCAGACTTGCCTTTTGTTGTACATGCCATCAGGCTTTGAAGCCTTAATTTTCAAGTCAGCGCGTGTCATAGATGTCTTGAGAATTTCTTAGTTAATCAGACCTTATAATTTTTATTCTCATTGAATTGATTCTCATTTGAACTCTTAAGAAAGTTGAGAAGTGACTCTTGGATCCCTCTGAATAGGATCTTAGTTTATTCTCAGTGAATTTATTCTCATTTGAACTCTTGATAGAAAGTTGAGAAGTGAATTAATAGGGAGGGGGGTGCATGATCAAAGCTGCAGACTTGCCTTTTATTGTACATGCCATCAGGCTTTGAAGCCTTAATTTTCAAGTCAGCGCGTGTCATAGATGTCTTGAGAATTTCTTAGTTAATCAGACCTTATAATTTTATTCTCATTGAATTGATTCTCATTTGAACTCTTAAGAAAGTTGAGAAGTGACTCTTGGATCCCTCTGAATAGGATCTTAGTTTATTCTCAGTGAATTTATTCTCATTTGAACTCTTGATAGAAAGTTGAGAAGTGAATTAATAGGGAGGGGGGTGCATGATCAAAGCTGCAGACTTGCCTTTTATTGTACATGCCATCAGGCTTTGAAGCCTTAATTTTCAAGTCAGCGCGTGTCATAGATGTCTTGAGAATTTCTTAGTTAATCAGACCTTATAATTTTTATTCTCATTGAATTGATTCTCATTTGAACTCTTAAGAAAGTTGAGAAGTGACTCTTGGATCCCTCTGAATAGGATCTTAGTTTATTCTCAGTGAATTTATTCTCATTTGAACTCTTGATAGAAAGTTGAGAAGTGAATTAATAGGGAGGGGGGTGCATGATCAAAGCTGCAGACTTGCCTTTTATTGTACATGCCATCAGGCTTTGAAGCCTTAATTTTCAAGTCAGCGCGTGTCATAGATGTCTTGAGAATTTCTTAGTTAATCAGACCTTATAATTTTTATTCTCATTGAATTGATTCTCATTTGAACTCTTAAGAAAGTTGAGAAGTGACTCTTGGATCCCTCTGAATAGGATCTTAGTTTATTCTCAGTGAATTTATTCTCATTTGAACTCTTGATAGAAAGTTGAGAAGTGAATTAATAGGGAGGGGGGTGCATGATCAAAGCTGCAGACTTGCCTTTTATTGTACATGCCATCAGGCTTTGAAGCCTTAATTTTCAAGTCAGCGCGTGTCATAGATGTCTTGAGAATTTCTTAGTTAATCAGACCTTATAATTTTTATTCTCATTGAATTGATTCTCATTTGAACTCTTAAGAAAGTTGAGAAGTGACTCTTGGATCCCTCTGAATAGGATCTTAGTTTATTCTCAGTGAATTTATTCTCATTTGAACTCTTGATAGAAAGTTGAGAAGTGAATTAATAGGGAGGGGGGTGCATGATCAAAGCTGCAGACTTGCCTTTTATTGTACATGCCATCAGGCTTTGAAGCCTTAATTTTCAAGTCAGCGCGTGTCATAGATGTCTTGAGAATTTCTTAGTTAATCAGACCTTATAATTTTTATTCTCATTGAATTGATTCTCATTTGAACTCTTAAGAAAGTTGAGAAGTGACTCTTGGATCCCTCTGAATAGGATCTTAGTTTATTCTCAGTGAATTTATTCTCATTTGAACTCTTGATAGAAAGTTGAGAAGTGAATTAATAGGGAGGGGGGTGCATGATCAAAGCTGCAGACTTGCCTTTTATTGTACATGCCATCAGGCTTTGAAGCCTTAATTTTCAAGTCAGCGCGTGTCATAGATGTCTTGAGAATTTCTTAGTTAATCAGACCTTATAATTTTTATTCTCATTGAATTGATTCTCATTTGAACTCTTAAGAAAGTGAGAAGTGACTCTTGGATCCCTCTGAATAGGATCTTAGTTTATTCTCAGTGAATTTATTCTCATTTGAACTCTTGATAGAAAGTTGAGAAGTGAATTAATAGGGAGGGGGGTGCATGATCAAAGCTGCAGACTTGCCTTTTATTGTACATGCCATCAGGCTTTGAAGCCTTAATTTTCAAGTCAGCGCGTGTCATAGATGTCTTGAGAATTTCTTAGTTAATCAGACCTTATAATTTTTATTCTCATTGAATTGATTCTCATTTGAACTCTTAAGAAAGTTGAGAAGTGACTCTTGGATCCCTCTGAATAGGATCTTAGTTTATTCTCAGTGAATTTATTCTCATTTGAACTCTTGATAGAAAGTTGAGAAGTGAATTAATAGGGAGGGGGGTGCATGATCAAAGCTGCAGACTTGCCTTTTATTGTACATGCCATCAGGCTTTGAAGCCTTAATTTTCAAGTCAGCGCGTGTCATAGATGTCTTGAGAATTTCTTAGTTAATCAGACCTTATAATTTTTATTCTCATTGAATTGATTCTCATTTGAACTCTTAAGAAAGTTGAGAAGTGACTCTTGGATCCCTCTGAATAGGATCTTAGTTTATTCTCAGTGAATTTATTCTCATTTGAACTCTTGATAGAAAGTTGAGAAGTGAATTAATAGGGAGGGGGGTGCATGATCAAAGCTGCAGACTTGCCTTTTATTGTACATGCCATCAGGCTTTGAAGCCTTAATTTTCAAGTCAGCGCGTGTCATAGATGTCTTGAGAATTTCTTAGTTAATCAGACCTTATAATTTTTATTCTCATTGAATTGATTCTCATTTGAACTCTTAAGAAAGTTGAGAAGTGACTCTTGGATCCCTCTGAATAGGATCTTAGTTTATTCTCAGTGAATTTATTCTCATTTGAACTCTTGATAGAAAGTTGAGAGTGAATTAATAGGGAGGGGGGTGCATGATCAAAGCTGCAGACTTGCCTTTTATTGTACATGCCATCAGGCTTTGAAGCCTTAATTTTCAAGTCAGCGCGTGTCATAGATGTCTTGAGAATTTCTTAGTTAATCAGACCTTATAATTTTTATTCTCATTGAATTGATTCTCATTTGAACTCTTAAGAAAGTTGAGAAGTGACTCTTGGATCCCTCTGAATAGGATCTTAGTTTATTCTCAGTGAATTTATTCTCATTTGAACTCTTCATAGAAAGTTGAGAAGTGAATTAATAGGGAGGGGGGTGCATGATCAAAGCTGCAGACTTGCCTTTTATTGTACATGCCATCAGGCTTTGAAGCCTTAATTTTCAAGTCAGCGCGTGTCATAGATGTCTTGAGAATTTCTTAGTTAATCAGACCTTATAATTTTTATTCTCATTGAATTGATTCTCATTTGAACTCTTAAGAAAGTTGAGAAGTGACTCTTGGATCCCTCTGAATAGGATCTTAGTTTATTCTCAGTGAATTTATTCTCATTTGAACTCTTGATAGAAAGTTGAGAAGTGAATTAATAGGGAGGGGGGTGCATGATCAAAGCTGCAGACTTGCCTTTTATTGTACATGCCATCAGGCTTTGAAGCCTTAATTTTCAAGTCAGCGCGTGTCATAGATGTCTTGAGAATTTCTTAGTTAATCAGACCTTATAATTTTTATTCTCATTGAATTGATTCTCATTTGAACTCTTAAGAAAGTTGAGAAGTGACTCTTGGATCCCTCTGAATAGGATCTTAGTTTATTCTCAGTGAATTTATTCTCATTTGAACTCTTGATAGAAAGTTGAGAAGTGAATTAATAGGGAGGGGGGTGCATGATCAAAGCTGCAGACTTGCCTTTTATTGTACATGCCATCAGGCTTTGAAGCCTTAATTTTCAAGTCAGCGCGTGTCATAGATGTCTTGAGAATTTCTTAGTTAATCAGACCTTATAATTTTTATTCTCATTGAATTGATTCTCATTTGAACTCTTAAGAAAGTTGAGAAGTGACTCTTGGATCCCTCTGAATAGGATCTTAGTTTATTCTCAGTGAATTTATTCTCATTTGAACTCTTGATAGAAAGTTGAGAAGTGAATTAATAGGGAGGGGGGTGCATGATCAAAGCTGCAGACTTGCCTTTTATTGTACATGCCATCAGGCTTTGAAGCCTTAATTTTCAAGTCAGCGCGTGTCATAGATGTCTTGAGAATTTCTTAGTTAATCAGACCTTATAATTTTTATTCTCATTGAATTGATTCTCATTTGAACTCTTAAGAAAGTTGAGAAGTGACTCTTGGATCCCTCTGAATAGGATCTTAGTTTATTCTCAGTGAATTTATTCTCATTTGAACTCTTGATAGAAAGTTGAGAAGTGAATTAATAGGGAGGGGGGTGCATGATCAAAGCTGCAGACTTGCCTTTTATTGTACATGCCATCAGGCTTTGAAGCCTTAATTTTCAAGTCAGCGCGTGTCATAGATGTCTTGAGAATTTCTTAGTTAATCAGACCTTATAATTTTTATTCTCATTGAATTGATTCTCATTTGAACTCTTAAGAAAGTTGAGAAGTGACTCTTGGATCCCTCTGAATAGGATCTTAGTTTATTCTCAGTGAATTTATTCTCATTTGAACTCTTGATAGAAAGTTGAGAAGTGAATTAATAGGGAGGGGGGTGCATGATCAAAGCTGCAGACTTGCCTTTTGTTGTACATGCCATCAGGCTTTGAAGCCTTAATTTTCAAGTCAGCGCGTGTCATAGATGTCTTGAGAATTTCTTAGTTAATCAGACCTTATAATTTTTATTCTCATTGAATTGATTCTCATTTGAACTCTTAAGAAAGTTGAGAAGTGACTCTTGGATCCCTCTGAATAGGATCTTAGTTTATTCTCAGTGAATTTATTCTCATTTGAACTCTTGATAGAAAGTTGAGAAGTGAATTAATAGGGAGGGGGGTGCATGATCAAAGCTGCAGACTTGCCTTTTATTGTACATGCCATCAGGCTTTGAAGCCTTAATTTTCAAGTCAGCGCGTGTCATAGATGTCTTGAGAATTTCTTAGTTAATCAGACCTTATAATTTTTATTCTCATTGAATTGATTCTCATTTGAACTCTTAAGAAAGTTGAGAAGTGACTCTTGGATCCCTCTGAATAGGATCTTAGTTTATTCTCAGTGAATTTATTCTCATTTGAACTCTTGATAGAAAGTTGAGAAGTGAATTAATAGGGAGGGGGGTGCATGATCAAAGCTACAGACTTGCCTTTTGTTGTACATGCCATCAGGCTTTGAAGCCTTAATTTTCAAGTCAGCGCGTGTCATAGATGTCTTGAGAATTTCTTAGTTAATCAGACCTTATAATTTTTATTCTCATTGAATTGATTCTCATTTGAACTCTTAAGAAAGTTGAGAAGTGACTCTTGGATCCCTCTGAATAGGATCTTAGTTTATTCTCAGTGAATTTATTCTCATTTGAACTCTTGATAGAAAGTTGAGAAGTGAATTAATAGGGAGGGGGGTGCATGATCAAAGCTGCAGACTTGCCTTTTATTGTACATGCCATCAGGCTTTGAAGCCTTAATTTTCAAGTCAGCGCGTGTCATAGATGTCTTGAGAATTTCTTAGTTAATCAGACCTTATAATTTTTATTCTCATTGAATTGATTCTCATTTGAACTCTTAAGAAAGTTGAGAAGTGACTCTTGGATCCCTCTGAATAGGATCTTAGTTTATTCTCAGTGAATTTATTCTCATTTGAACTCTTGATAGAAAGTTGAGAAGTGAATTAATAGGGAGGGGGGTGCATGATCAAAGCTGCAGACTTGCCTTTTATTGTACATGCCATCAGGCTTTGAAGCCTTAATTTTCAAGTCAGCGCGTGTCATAGATGTCTTGAGAATTTCTTAGTTAATCAGACCTTATAATTTTTATTCTCATTGAATTGATTCTCATTTGAACTCTTAAGAAAGTTGAGAAGTGACTCTTGGATCCCTCTGAATAGGATCTTAGTTTATTCTCAGTGAATTTATTCTCATTTGAACTCTTGATAGAAAGTTGAGAAGTGAATTAATAGGGAGGGGGGTGCATGATCAAAGCTGCAGACTTGCCTTTTATTGTACATGCCATCAGGCTTTGAAGCCTTAATTTTCAAGTCAGCGCGTGTCATAGATGTCTTGAGAATTTCTTAGTTAATCAGACCTTATAATTTTTATTCTCATTGAATTGATTCTCATTTGAACTCTTAAGAAAGTTGAGAAGTGACTCTTGGATCCCTCTGAATAGGATCTTAGTTTATTCTCAGTGAATTTATTCTCATTTGAACTCTTGATAGAAAGTTGAGAAGTGAATTAATAGGGAGGGGGGTGCATGATCAAAGCTGCAGACTTGCCTTTTATTGTACATGCCATCAGGCTTTGAAGCCTTAATTTTCAAGTCAGCGCGTGTCATAGATGTCTTGAGAATTTCTTAGTTAATCAGACCTTATAATTTTTATTCTCATTGAATTGATTCTCATTTGAACTCTTAAGAAAGTTGAGAAGTGACTCTTGGATCCCTCTGAATAGGATCTTAGTTTATTCTCAGTGAATTTATTCTCATTTGAACTCTTGATAGAAAGTTGAGAAGTGAATTAATAGGGAGGGGGGTGCATGATCAAAGCTGCAGACTTGCCTTTTATTGTACATGCCATCAGGCTTTGAAGCCTTAATTTTCAAGTCAGCGCGTGTCATAGATGTCTTGAGAATTTCTTAGTTAATCAGACCTTATAATTTTTATTCTCATTGAATTGATTCTCATTTGAACTCTTAAGAAAGTTGAGAAGTGACTCTTGGATCCCTCTGAATAGGATCTTAGTTTATTCTCAGTGAATTTATTCTCATTTGAACTCTTGATAGAAAGTTGAGAAGTGAATTAATAGGGAGGGGGGTGCATGATCAAAGCTGCAGACTTGCCTTTTATTGTACATGCCATCAGGCTTTGAAGCCTTAATTTTCAAGTCAGCGCGTGTCATAGATGTCTTGAGAATTTCTTAGTTAATCAGACCTTATAATTTTTATTCTCATTGAATTGATTCTCATTTGAACTCTTAAGAAAGTTGAGAAGTGACTCTTGGATCCCTCTGAATAGGATCTTAGTTTATTCTCAGTGAATTTATTCTCATTTGAACTCTTGATAGAAAGTTGAGAAGTGAATTAATAGGGAGGGGGGTGCATGATCAAAGCTGCAGACTTGCCTTTTATTGTACATGCCATCAGGCTTTGAAGCCTTAATTTTCAAGTCAGCGCGTGTCATAGATGTCTTGAGAATTTCTTAGTTAATCAGACCTTATAATTTTTATTCTCATTGAATTGATTCTCATTTGAACTCTTAAGAAAGTTGAGAAGTGACTCTTGGATCCCTCTGAATAGGATCTTAGTTTATTCTCAGTGAATTTATTCTCATTTGAACTCTTGATAGAAAGTTGAGAAGTGAATTAATAGGGAGGGGGGTGCATGATCAAAGCTGCAGACTTGCCTTTTATTGTACATGCCATCAGGCTTTGAAGCCTTAATTTTCAAGTCAGCGCGTGTCATAGATGTCTTGAGAATTTCTTAGTTAATCAGACCTTATAATTTTTATTCTCATTGAATTGATTCTCATTTGAACTCTTAAGAAAGTTGAGAAGTGACTCTTGGATCCCTCTGAATAGGATCTTAGTTTATTCTCAGTGAATTTATTCTCATTTGAACTCTTGATAGAAAGTTGAGAAGTGAATTAATAGGGAGGGGGGTGCATGATCAAAGCTGCAGACTTGCCTTTTATTGTACATGCCATCAGGCTTTGAAGCCTTAATTTTCAAGTCAGCGCGTGTCATAGATGTCTTGAGAATTTCTTAGTTAATCAGACCTTATAATTTTTATTCTCATTGAATTGATTCTCATTTGAACTCTTAAGAAAGTTGAGAAGTGACTCTTGGATCCCTCTGAATAGGATCTTAGTTTATTCTCAGTGAATTTATTCTCATTTGAACTCTTGATAGAAAGTTGAGAAGTGAATTAATAGGGAGGGGGGTGCATGATCAAAGCTGCAGACTTGCCTTTTATTGTACATGCCATCAGGCTTTGAAGCCTTAATTTTCAAGTCAGCGCGTGTCATAGATGTCTTGAGAATTTCTTAGTTAATCAGACCTTATAATTTTTATTCTCATTGAATTGATTCTCATTTGAACTCTTAAGAAAGTTGAGAAGTGACTCTTGGATCCCTCTGAATAGGATCTTAGTTTATTCTCAGTGAATTTATTCTCATTTGAACTCTTGATAGAAAGTTGAGAAGTGAATTAATAGGGAGGGGGGTGCATGATCAAAGCTGCAGACTTGCCTTTTATTGTACATGCCATCAGGCTTTGAAGCCTTAATTTTCAAGTCAGCGCGTGTCATAGATGTCTTGAGAATTTCTTAGTTAATCAGACCTTATAATTTTTATTCTCATTGAATTGATTCTCATTTGAACTCTTAAGAAAGTTGAGAAGTGACTCTTGGATCCCTCTGAATAGGATCTTAGTTTATTCTCAGTGAATTTATTCTCATTTGAACTCTTGATAGAAAGTTGAGAAGTGAATTAATAGGGAGGGGGGTGCATGATCAAAGCTGCAGACTTGCCTTTTATTGTACATGCCATCAGGCTTTGAAGCCTTAATTTTCAAGTCAGCGCGTGTCATAGATGTCTTGAGAATTTCTTAGTTAATCAGACCTTATAATTTTTATTCTCATTGAATTGATTCTCATTTGAACTCTTAAGAAAGTTGAGAAGTGACTCTTGGATCCCTCTGAATAGGATCTTAGTTTATTCTCAGTGAATTTATTCTCATTTGAACTCTTGATAGAAAGTTGAGAAGTGAATTAATAGGGAGGGGGGTGCATGATCAAAGCTGCAGACTTGCCTTTTATTGTACATGCCATCAGGCTTTGAAGCCTTAATTTTCAAGTCAGCGCGTGTCATAGATGTCTTGAGAATTTCTTAGTTAATCAGACCTTATAATTTTTATTCTCATTGAATTGATTCTCATTTGAACTCTTAAGAAAGTTGAGAAGTGACTCTTGGATCCCTCTGAATAGGATCTTAGTTTATTCTCAGTGAATTTATTCTCATTTGAACTCTTGATAGAAAGTTGAGAAGTGAATTAATAGGGAGGGGGGTGCATGATCAAAGCTGCAGACTTGCCTTTTATTGTACATGCCATCAGGCTTTGAAGCCTTAATTTTCAAGTCAGCGCGTGTCATAGATGTCTTGAGAATTTCTTAGTTAATCAGACCTTATAATTTTTATTCTCATTGAATTGATTCTCATTTGAACTCTTAAGAAAGTTGAGAAGTGACTCTTGGATCCCTCTGAATAGGATCTTAGTTTATTCTCAGTGAATTTATTCTCATTTGAACTCTTGATAGAAAGTTGAGAAGTGAATTAATAGGGAGGGGGGTGCATGATCAAAGCTGCAGACTTGCCTTTTATTGTACATGCCATCAGGCTTTGAAGCCTTAATTTTCAAGTCAGCGCGTGTCATAGATGTCTTGAGAATTTCTTAGTTAATCAGACCTTATAATTTTTATTCTCATTGAATTGATTCTCATTTGAACTCTTAAGAAAGTTGAGAAGTGACTCTTGGATCCCTCTGAATAGGATCTTAGTTTATTCTCAGTGAATTTATTCTCATTTGAACTCTTGATAGAAAGTTGAGAAGTGAATTAATAGGGAGGGGGGTGCATGATCAAAGCTGCAGACTTGCCTTTTATTGTACATGCCATCAGGCTTTGAAGCCTTAATTTTCAAGTCAGCGCGTGTCATAGATGTCTTGAGAATTTCTTAGTTAATCAGACCTTATAATTTTTATTCTCATTGAATTGATTCTCATTTGAACTCTTAAGAAAGTTGAGAAGTGACTCTTGGATCCCTCTGAATAGGATCTTAGTTTATTCTCAGTGAATTTATTCTCATTTGAACTCTTGATAGAAAGTTGAGAAGTGAATTAATAGGGAGGGGGGTGCATGATCAAAGCTGCAGACTTGCCTTTTATTGTACATGCCATCAGGCTTTGAAGCCTTAATTTTCAAGTCAGCGCGTGTCATAGATGTCTTGAGAATTTCTTAGTTAATCAGACCTTATAATTTTTATTCTCATTGAATTGATTCTCATTTGAACTCTTAAGAAAGTTGAGAAGTGACTCTTGGATCCCTCTGAATAGGATCTTAGTTTATTCTCAGTGAATTTATTCTCATTTGAACTCTTGATAGAAAGTTGAGAAGTGAATTAATAGGGAGGGGGGTGCATGATCAAAGCTGCAGACTTGCCTTTTATTGTACATGCCATCAGGCTTTGAAGCCTTAATTTTCAAGTCAGCGCGTGTCATAGATGTCTTGAGAATTTCTTAGTTAATCAGACCTTATAATTTTTATTCTCATTGAATTGATTCTCATTTGAACTCTTAAGAAAGTTGAGAAGTGACTCTTGGATCCCTCTGAATAGGATCTTAGTTTATTCTCAGTGAATTTATTCTCATTTGAACTCTTGATAGAAAGTTGAGAAGTGAATTAATAGGGAGGGGGGTGCATGATCAAAGCTGCAGACTTGCCTTTTATTGTACATGCCATCAGGCTTTGAAGCCTTAATTTTCAAGTCAGCGCGTGTCATAGATGTCTTGAGAATTTCTTAGTTAATCAGACCTTATAATTTTTATTCTCATTGAATTGATTCTCATTTGAACTCTTAAGAAAGTTGAGAAGTGACTCTTGGATCCCTCTGAATAGGATCTTAGTTTATTCTCAGTGAATTTATTCTCATTTGAACTCTTGATAGAAAGTTGAGAAGTGAATTAATAGGGAGGGGGGTGCATGATCAAAGCTGCAGACTTGCCTTTTATTGTACATCCATCAGGCTTTGAAGCCTTAATTTTCAAGTCAGCGCGTGTCATAGATGTCTTGAGAATTTCTTAGTTAATCAGACCTTATAATTTTTATTCTCATTGAATTGATTCTCATTTGAACTCTTAAGAAAGTTGAGAAGTGACTCTTGGATCCCTCTGAATAGGATCTTAGTTTATTCTCAGTGAATTTATTCTCATTTGAACTCTTGATAGAAAGTTGAGAAGTGAATTAATAGGGAGGGGGGTGCATGATCAAAGCTGCAGACTTGCCTTTTATTGACATGCCATCAGGCTTTGAAGCCTTAATTTTCAAGTCAGCGCGTGTCATAGATGTCTTGAGAATTTCTTAGTTAATCAGACCTTATAATTTTTATTCTCATTGAATTGATTCTCATTTGAACTCTTAAGAAAGTTGAGAAGTGACTCTTGGATCCCTCTGAATAGGATCTTAGTTTATTCTCAGTGAATTTATTCTCATTTGAACTCTTGATAGAAAGTTGAGAAGTGAATTAATAGGGAGGGGGGTGCATGATCAAAGCTGCAGACTTGCCTTTTATTGTACATGCCATCAGGCTTTGAAGCCTTAATTTTCAAGTCAGCGCGTGTCATAGATGTCTTGAGAATTTCTTAGTTAATCAGACCTTATAATTTTTATTCTCATTGAATTGATTCTCATTTGAACTCTTAAGAAAGTTGAGAAGTGACTCTTGGATCCCTCTGAATAGGATCTTAGTTTATTCTCAGTGAATTTATTCTCATTTGAACTCTTGATAGAAAGTTGAGAAGTGAATTAATAGGGAGGGGGGTGCATGATCAAAGCTGCAGACTTGCCTTTTATTGTACATGCCATCAGGCTTTGAAGCCTTAATTTTCAAGTCAGCGCGTGTCATAGATGTCTTGAGAATTTCTTAGTTAATCAGACCTTATAATTTTTATTCTCATTGAATTGATTCTCATTTGAACTCTTAAGAAAGTTGAGAAGTGACTCTTGGATCCCTCTGAATAGGATCTTAGTTTATTCTCAGTGAATTTATTCTCATTTGAACTCTTGATAGAAAGTTGAGAAGTGAATTAATAGGGAGGGGGGTGCATGATCAAAGCTGCAGACTTGCCTTTTATTGTACATGCCATCAGGCTTTGAAGCCTTAATTTTCAAGTCAGCGCGTGTCATAGATGTCTTGAGAATTTCTTAGTTAATCAGACCTTATAATTTTTATTCTCATTGAATTGATTCTCATTTGAACTCTTAAGAAAGTTGAGAAGTGACTCTTGGATCCCTCTGAATAGGATCTTAGTTTATTCTCAGTGAATTTATTCTCATTTGAACTCTTGATAGAAAGTTGAGAAGTGAATTAATAGGGAGGGGGGTGCATGATCAAAGCTGCAGACTTGCCTTTTATTGTACATGCCATCAGGCTTTGAAGCCTTAATTTTCAAGTCAGCGCGTGTCATAGATGTCTTGAGAATTTCTTAGTTAATCAGACCTTATAATTTTTATTCTCATTGAATTGATTCTCATTTGAACTCTTAAGAAAGTTGAGAAGTGACTCTTGGATCCCTCTGAATAGGATCTTAGTTTATTCTCAGTGAATTTATTCTCATTTGAACTCTTGATAGAAAGTTGAGAAGTGAATTAATAGGGAGGGGGGTGCATGATCAAAGCTGCAGACTTGCCTTTTATTGTACATGCCATCAGGCTTTGAAGCCTTAATTTTCAAGTCAGCGCGTGTCATAGATGTCTTGAGAATTTCTTAGTTAATCAGACCTTATAATTTTTATTCTCATTGAATTGATTCTCATTTGAACTCTTAAGAAAGTTGAGAAGTGACTCTTGGATCCCTCTGAATAGGATCTTAGTTTATTCTCAGTGAATTTATTCTCATTTGAACTCTTGATAGAAAGTTGAGAAGTGAATTAATAGGGAGGGGGGTGCATGATCAAAGCTGCAGACTTGCCTTTTATTGTACATGCCATCAGGCTTTGAAGCCTTAATTTTCAAGTCAGCGCGTGTCATAGATGTCTTGAGAATTTCTTAGTTAATCAGACCTTATAATTTTTATTCTCATTGAATTGATTCTCATTTGAACTCTTAAGAAAGTTGAGAAGTGACTCTTGGATCCCTCTGAATAGGATCTTAGTTTATTCTCAGTGAATTTATTCTCATTTGAACTCTTGATAGAAAGTTGAGAAGTGAATTAATAGGGAGGGGGGTGCATGATCAAAGCTGCAGACTTGCCTTTTATTGTACATGCCATCAGGCTTTGAAGCCTTAATTTTCAAGTCAGCGCGTGTCATAGATGTCTTGAGAATTTCTTAGTTAATCAGACCTTATAATTTTTATTCTCATTGAATTGATTCTCATTTGAACTCTTAAGAAAGTTGAGAAGTGACTCTTGGATCCCTCTGAATAGGATCTTAGTTTATTCTCAGTGAATTTATTCTCATTTGAACTCTTGATAGAAAGTTGAGAAGTGAATTAATAGGGAGGGGGGTGCATGATCAAAGCTGCAGACTTGCCTTTTATTGTACATGCCATCAGGCTTTGAAGCCTTAATTTTCAAGTCAGCGCGTGTCATAGATGTCTTGAGAATTTCTTAGTTAATCAGACCTTATAATTTTTATTCTCATTGAATTGATTCTCATTTGAACTCTTAAGAAAGTTGAGAAGTGACTCTTGGATCCCTCTGAATAGGATCTTAGTTTATTCTCAGTGAATTTATTCTCATTTGAACTCTTGATAGAAAGTTGAGAAGTGAATTAATAGGGAGGGGGGTGCATGATCAAAGCTGCAGACTTGCCTTTTATTGTACATGCCATCAGGCTTTGAAGCCTTAATTTTCAAGTCAGCGCGTGTCATAGATGTCTTGAGAATTTCTTAGTTAATCAGACCTTATAATTTTTATTCTCATTGAATTGATTCTCATTTGAACTCTTAAGAAAGTTGAGAAGTGACTCTTGGATCCCTCTGAATAGGATCTTAGTTTATTCTCAGTGAATTTATTCTCATTTGAACTCTTGATAGAAAGTTGAGAAGTGAATTAATAGGGAGGGGGGTGCATGATCAAAGCTGCAGACTTGCCTTTTATTGTACATGCCATCAGGCTTTGAAGCCTTAATTTTCAAGTCAGCGCGTGTCATAGATGTCTTGAGAATTTCTTAGTTAATCAGACCTTATAATTTTTATTCTCATTGAATTGATTCTCATTTGAACTCTTAAGAAAGTTGAGAAGTGACTCTTGGATCCCTCTGAATAGGATCTTAGTTTATTCTCAGTGAATTTATTCTCATTTGAACTCTTGATAGAAAGTTGAGAAGTGAATTAATAGGGAGGGGGGTGCATGATCAAAGCTGCAGACTTGCCTTTTATTGTACATGCCATCAGGCTTTGAAGCCTTAATTTTCAAGTCAGCGCGTGTCATAGATGTCTTGAGAATTTCTTAGTTAATCAGACCTTATAATTTTTATTCTCATTGAATTGATTCTCATTTGAACTCTTAAGAAAGTTGAGAAGTGACTCTTGGATCCCTCTGAATAGGATCTTAGTTTATTCTCAGTGAATTTATTCTCATTTGAACTCTTGATAGAAAGTTGAGAAGTGAATTAATAGGGAGGGGGGTGCATGATCAAAGCTGCAGACTTGCCTTTTATTGTACATGCCATCAGGCTTTGAAGCCTTAATTTTCAAGTCAGCGCGTGTCATAGATGTCTTGAGAATTTCTTAGTTAATCAGACCTTATAATTTTTATTCTCATTGAATTGATTCTCATTTGAACTCTTAAGAAAGTTGAGAAGTGACTCTTGGATCCCTCTGAATAGGATCTTAGTTTATTCTCAGTGAATTTATTCTCATTTGAACTCTTGATAGAAAGTTGAGAAGTGAATTAATAGGGAGGGGGGTGCATGATCAAAGCTGCAGACTTGCCTTTTATTGTACATGCCATCAGGCTTTGAAGCCTTAATTTTCAAGTCAGCGCGTGTCATAGATGTCTTGAGAATTTCTTAGTTAATCAGACCTTATAATTTTTATTCTCATTGAATTGATTCTCATTTGAACTCTTAAGAAAGTTGAGAAGTGACTCTTGGATCCCTCTGAATAGGATCTTAGTTTATTCTCAGTGAATTTATTCTCATTTGAACTCTTGATAGAAAGTTGAGAAGTGAATTAATAGGGAGGGGGGTGCATGATCAAAGCTGCAGACTTGCCTTTTATTGTACATGCCATCAGGCTTTGAAGCCTTAATTTTCAAGTCAGCGCGTGTCATAGATGTCTTGAGAATTTCTTAGTTAATCAGACCTTATAATTTTTATTCTCATTGAATTGATTCTCATTTGAACTCTTAAGAAAGTTGAGAAGTGACTCTTGGATCCCTCTGAATAGGATCTTAGTTTATTCTCAGTGAATTTATTCTCATTTGAACTCTTGATAGAAAGTTGAGAAGTGAATTAATAGGGAGGGGGGTGCATGATCAAAGCTGCAGACTTGCCTTTTATTGTACATGCCATCAGGCTTTGAAGCCTTAATTTTCAAGTCAGCGCGTGTCATAGATGTCTTGAGAATTTCTTAGTTAATCAGACCTTATAATTTTTATTCTCATTGAATTGATTCTCATTTGAACTCTTAAGAAAGTTGAGAAGTGACTCTTGGATCCCTCTGAATAGGATCTTAGTTTATTCTCAGTGAATTTATTCTCATTTGAACTCTTGATAGAAAGTTGAGAAGTGAATTAATAGGGAGGGGGGTGCATGATCAAAGCTGCAGACTTGCCTTTTATTGTACATGCCATCAGGCTTTGAAGCCTTAATTTTCAAGTCAGCGCGTGTCATAGATGTCTTGAGAATTTCTTAGTTAATCAGACCTTATAATTTTTATTCTCATTGAATTGATTCTCATTTGAACTCTTAAGAAAGTTGAGAAGTGACTCTTGGATCCCTCTGAATAGGATCTTAGTTTATTCTCAGTGAATTTATTCTCATTTGAACTCTTGATAGAAAGTTGAGAAGTGAATTAATAGGGAGGGGGGTGCATGATCAAAGCTGCAGACTTGCCTTTTATTGTACATGCCATCAGGCTTTGAAGCCTTAATTTTCAAGTCAGCGCGTGTCATAGATGTCTTGAGAATTTCTTAGTTAATCAGACCTTATAATTTTTATTCTCATTGAATTGATTCTCATTTGAACTCTTAAGAAAGTTGAGAAGTGACTCTTGGATCCCTCTGAATAGGATCTTAGTTTATTCTCAGTGAATTTATTCTCATTTGAACTCTTGATAGAAAGTTGAGAAGTGAATTAATAGGGAGGGGGGTGCATGATCAAAGCTGCAGACTTGCCTTTTATTGTACATGCCATCAGGCTTTGAAGCCTTAATTTTCAAGTCAGCGCGTGTCATAGATGTCTTGAGAATTTCTTAGTTAATCAGACCTTATAATTTTTATTCTCATTGAATTGATTCTCATTTGAACTCTTAAGAAAGTTGAGAAGTGACTCTTGGATCCCTCTGAATAGGATCTTAGTTTATTCTCAGTGAATTTATTCTCATTTGAACTCTTGATAGAAAGTTGAGAAGTGAATTAATAGGGAGGGGGGTGCATGATCAAAGCTGCAGACTTGCCTTTTATTGTACATGCCATCAGGCTTTGAAGCCTTAATTTTCAAGTCAGCGCGTGTCATAGATGTCTTGAGAATTTCTTAGTTAATCAGACCTTATAATTTTTATTCTCATTGAATTGATTCTCATTTGAACTCTTAAGAAAGTTGAGAAGTGACTCTTGGATCCCTCTGAATAGGATCTTAGTTTATTCTCAGTGAATTTATTCTCATTTGAACTCTTGATAGAAAGTTGAGAAGTGAATTAATAGGGAGGGGGGTGCATGATCAAAGCTGCAGACTTGCCTTTTATTGTACATGCCATCAGGCTTTGAAGCCTTAATTTTCAAGTCAGCGCGTGTCATAGATGTCTTGAGAATTTCTTAGTTAATCAGACCTTATAATTTTTATTCTCATTGAATTGATTCTCATTTGAACTCTTAAGAAAGTTGAGAAGTGACTCTTGGATCCCTCTGAATAGGATCTTAGTTTATTCTCAGTGAATTTATTCTCATTTGAACTCTTGATAGAAAGTTGAGAAGTGAATTAATAGGGAGGGGGGTGCATGATCAAAGCTGCAGACTTGCCTTTTATTGTACATGCCATCAGGCTTTGAAGCCTTAATTTTCAAGTCAGCGCGTGTCATAGATGTCTTGAGAATTTCTTAGTTAATCAGACCTTATAATTTTTATTCTCATTGAATTGATTCTCATTTGAACTCTTAAGAAAGTTGAGAAGTGACTCTTGGATCCCTCTGAATAGGATCTTAGTTTATTCTCAGTGAATTTATTCTCATTTGAACTCTTGATAGAAAGTTGAGAAGTGAATTAATAGGGAGGGGGGTGCATGATCAAAGCTGCAGACTTGCCTTTTATTGTACATGCCATCAGGCTTTGAAGCCTTAATTTTCAAGTCAGCGCGTGTCATAGATGTCTTGAGAATTTCTTAGTTAATCAGACCTTATAATTTTTATTCTCATTGAATTGATTCTCATTTGAACTCTTAAGAAAGTTGAGAAGTGACTCTTGGATCCCTCTGAATAGGATCTTAGTTTATTCTCAGTGAATTTATTCTCATTTGAACTCTTGATAGAAAGTTGAGAAGTGAATTAATAGGGAGGGGGGTGCATGATCAAAGCTGCAGACTTGCCTTTTATTGTACATGCCATCAGGCTTTGAAGCCTTAATTTTCAAGTCAGCGCGTGTCATAGATGTCTTGAGAATTTCTTAGTTAATCAGACCTTATAATTTTTATTCTCATTGAATTGATTCTCATTTGAACTCTTAAGAAAGTTGAGAAGTGACTCTTGGATCCCTCTGAATAGGATCTTAGTTTATTCTCAGTGAATTTATTCTCATTTGAACTCTTGATAGAAAGTTGAGAAGTGAATTAATAGGGAGGGGGGTGCATGATCAAAGCTGCAGACTTGCCTTTTATTGTACATGCCATCAGGCTTTGAAGCCTTAATTTTCAAGTCAGCGCGTGTCATAGATGTCTTGAGAATTTCTTAGTTAATCAGACCTTATAATTTTTATTCTCATTGAATTGATTCTCATTTGAACTCTTAAGAAAGTTGAGAAGTGACTCTTGGATCCCTCTGAATAGGATCTTAGTTTATTCTCAGTGAATTTATTCTCATTTGAACTCTTGATAGAAAGTTGAGAAGTGAATTAATAGGGAGGGGGGGCATGATCAAAGCTGCAGACTTGCCTTTTATTGTACATGCCATCAGGCTTTGAAGCCTTAATTTTCAAGTCAGCGCGTGTCATAGATGTCTTGAGAATTTCTTAGTTAATCAGACCTTATAATTTTTATTCTCATTGAATTGATTCTCATTTGAACTCTTAAGAAAGTTGAGAAGTGACTCTTGGATCCCTCTGAATAGGATCTTAGTTTATTCTCAGTGAATTTATTCTCATTTGAACTCTTGATAGAAAGTTGAGAAGTGAATTAATAGGGAGGGGGGTGCATGATCAAAGCTGCAGACTTGCCTTTTATTGTACATGCCATCAGGCTTTGAAGCCTTAATTTTCAAGTCAGCGCGTGTCATAGATGTCTTGAGAATTTCTTAGTTAATCAGACCTTATAATTTTTATTCTCATTGAATTGATTCTCATTTGAACTCTTAAGAAAGTTGAGAAGTGACTCTTGGATCCCTCTGAATAGGATCTTAGTTTATTCTCAGTGAATTTATTCTCATTTGAACGGGGTGCATGATCAAAGCTGCAGACTTGCCTTTTATTGTACATGCCATCAGGCTTTGAAGCCTTATTTTCAAGTCAGCGCGTGTCATAGATGTCTTGAGAATTTCTTAGTTAATCAGACCTTATAATTTTTATTCTCATTGAATTGATTCTCATTTGAACTCTTAAGAAAGTTGAGAAGTGACTCTTGGATCCCTCTGAATAGGATCTTAGTTGAAGTGACTCTTGGATCCCTCTGAATAGGATCTTAGTTTATTCTCAGTGAATTTATTCTCATTTGAACTCTTGATAGAAAGTTGAGAAGTGAATTAATAGGGAGGGGGGTGCATGATCAAAGCTGCAGACTTGCCTTTTATTGTACATGCCATCAGGCTTTGAAGCCTTAATTTTCAAGTCAGCGCGTGTCATAGATGTCTTGAGAATTTCTTAGTTAATCAGACCTTATAATTTTTATTCTCATTGAATTGATTCTCATTTGAACTCTTAAGAAAGTTGAGAAGTGACTCTTGGATCCCTCTGAATAGGATCTTAGTTTATTCTCAGTGAATTTATTCTCATTTGAACTCTTGATAGAAAGTTGAGAAGTGAATTAATAGGGAGGGGGGTGCATGATCAAAGCTGCAGACTTGCCTTTTATTGTACATGCCATCAGGCTTTGAAGCCTTAATTTTCAAGTCAGCGCGTGTCATAGATGTCTTGAGAATTTCTTAGTTAATCAGACCTTATAATTTTTATTCTCATTGAATTGATTCTCATTTGAACTCTTAAGAAAGTTGAGAAGTGACTCTTGGATCCCTCTGAATAGGATCTTAGTTTATTCTCAGTGAATTTATTCTCATTTGAACTCTTGATAGAAAGTTGAGAAGTGAATTAATAGGGAGGGGGGTGCATGATCAAAGCTGCAGACTTGCCTTTTATTGTACATGCCATCAGGCTTTGAAGCCTTAATTTTCAAGTCAGCGCGTGTCATAGATGTCTTGAGAATTTCTTAGTTAATCAGACCTTATAATTTTTATTCTCATTGAATTGATTCTCATTTGAACTCTTAAGAAAGTTGAGAAGTGACTCTTGGATCCCTCTGAATAGGATCTTAGTTTATTCTCAGTGAATTTATTCTCATTTGAACTCTTGATAGAAAGTTGAGAAGTGAATTAATAGGGAGGGGGGTGCATGATCAAAGCTGCAGACTTGCCTTTTATTGTACATGCCATCAGGCTTTGAAGCCTTAATTTTCAAGTCAGCGCGTGTCATAGATGTCTTGAGAATTTCTTAGTTAATCAGACCTTATAATTTTTATTCTCATTGAATTGATTCTCATTTGAACTCTTAAGAAAGTTGAGAAGTGACTCTTGGATCCCTCTGAATAGGATCTTAGTTTATTCTCAGTGAATTTATTCTCATTTGAACTCTTGATAGAAAGTTGAGAAGTGAATTAATAGGGAGGGGGGTGCATGATCAAAGCTGCAGACTTGCCTTTTATTGTACATGCCATCAGGCTTTGAAGCCTTAATTTTCAAGTCAGCGCGTGTCATAGATGTCTTGAGAATTTCTTAGTTAATCAGACCTTATAATTTTTATTCTCATTGAATTGATTCTCATTTGAACTCTTAAGAAAGTTGAGAAGTGACTCTTGGATCCCTCTGAATAGGATCTTAGTTTATTCTCAGTGAATTTATTCTCATTTGAACTCTTGATAGAAAGTTGAGAAGTGAATTAATAGGGAGGGGGGTGCATGATCAAAGCTGCAGACTTGCCTTTTATTGTACATGCCATCAGGCTTTGAAGCCTTAATTTTCAAGTCAGCGCGTGTCATAGATGTCTTGAGAATTTCTTAGTTAATCAGACCTTATAATTTTTATTCTCATTGAATTGATTCTCATTTGAACTCTTAAGAAAGTTGAGAAGTGACTCTTGGATCCCTCTGAATAGGATCTTAGTTTATTCTCAGTGAATTTATTCTCATTTGAACTCTTGATAGAAAGTTGAGAAGTGAATTAATAGGGAGGGGGGTGCATGATCAAAGCTGCAGACTTGCCTTTTATTGTACATGCCATCAGGCTTTGAAGCCTTAATTTTCAAGTCAGCGCGTGTCATAGATGTCTTGAGAATTTCTTAGTTAATCAGACCTTATAATTTTTATTCTCATTGAATTGATTCTCATTTGAACTCTTAAGAAAGTTGAGAAGTGACTCTTGGATCCCTCTGAATAGGATCTTAGTTTATTCTCAGTGAATTTATTCTCATTTGAACTCTTGATAGAAAGTTGAGAAGTGAATTAATAGGGAGGGGGGTGCATGATCAAAGCTGCAGACTTGCCTTTTATTGTACATGCCATCAGGCTTTGAAGCCTTAATTTTCAAGTCAGCGCGTGTCATAGATGTCTTGAGAATTTCTTAGTTAATCAGACCTTATAATTTTTATTCTCATTGAATTGATTCTCATTTGAACTCTTAAGAAAGTTGAGAAGTGACTCTTGGATCCCTCTGAATAGGATCTTAGTTTATTCTCAGTGAATTTATTCTCATTTGAACTCTTGATAGAAAGTTGAGAAGTGAATTAATAGGGAGGGGGGTGCATGATCAAAGCTGCAGACTTGCCTTTTATTGTACATGCCATCAGGCTTTGAAGCCTTAATTTTCAAGTCAGCGCGTGTCATAGATGTCTTGAGAATTTCTTAGTTAATCAGACCTTATAATTTTTATTCTCATTGAATTGATTCTCATTTGAACTCTTAAGAAAGTTGAGAAGTGACTCTTGGATCCCTCTGAATGATCTTAGTTTATTCTCAGTGAATTTATTCTCATTTGAACTCTTGATAGAAAGTTGAGAAGTGAATTAATAGGGAGGGGGGTGCATGATCAAAGCTGCAGACTTGCCTTTTATTGTACATGCCATCAGGCTTTGAAGCCTTAATTTTCAAGTCAGCGCGTGTCATAGATGTCTTGAGAATTTCTTAGTTAATCAGACCTTATAATTTTTATTCTCATTGAATTGATTCTCATTTGAACTCTTAAGAAAGTTGAGAAGTGACTCTTGGATCCCTCTGAATAGGATCTTAGTTTATTCTCAGTGAATTTATTCTCATTTGAACTCTTGATAGAAAGTTGAGAAGTGAATTAATAGGGAGGGGGGTGCATGATCAAAGCTGCAGACTTGCCTTTTATTGTACATGCCATCAGGCTTTGAAGCCTTAATTTTCAAGTCAGCGCGTGTCATAGATGTCTTGAGAATTTCTTAGTTAATCAGACCTTATAATTTTTATTCTCATTGAATTGATTCTCATTTGAACTCTTAAGAAAGTTGAGAAGTGACTCTTGGATCCCTCTGAATAGGATCTTAGTTTATTCTCAGTGAATTTATTCTCATTTGAACTCTTGATAGAAAGTTGAGAAGTGAATTAATAGGGAGGGGGGTGCATGATCAAAGCTGCAGACTTGCCTTTTATTGTACATGCCATCAGGCTTTGAAGCCTTAATTTTCAAGTCAGCGCGTGTCATAGATGTCTTGAGAATTTCTTAGTTAATCAGACCTTATAATTTTTATTCTCATTGAATTGATTCTCATTTGAACTCTTAAGAAAGTTGAGAAGTGACTCTTGGATCCCTCTGAATAGGATCTTAGTTTATTCTCAGTGAATTTATTCTCATTTGAACTCTTGATAGAAAGTTGAGAAGTGAATTAATAGGGAGGGGGGTGCATGATCAAAGCTGCAGACTTGCCTTTTATTGTACATGCCATCAGGCTTTGAAGCCTTAATTTTCAAGTCAGCGCGTGTCATAGATGTCTTGAGAATTTCTTAGTTAATCAGACCTTATAATTTTTATTCTCATTGAATTGATTCTCATTTGAACTCTTAAGAAAGTTGAGAAGTGACTCTTGGATCCCTCTGAATAGGATCTTAGTTTATTCTCAGTGAATTTATTCTCATTTGAACTCTTGATAGAAAGTTGAGAAGTGAATTAATAGGGAGGGGGGTGCATGATCAAAGCTGCAGACTTGCCTTTTATTGTACATGCCATCAGGCTTTGAAGCCTTAATTTTCAAGTCAGCGCGTGTCATAGATGTCTTGAGAATTTCTTAGTTAATCAGACCTTATAATTTTTATTCTCATTGAATTGATTCTCATTTGAACTCTTAAGAAAGTTGAGAAGTGACTCTTGGATCCCTCTGAATAGGATCTTAGTTTATTCTCAGTGAATTTATTCTCATTTGAACTCTTGATAGAAAGTTGAGAAGTGAATTAATAGGGAGGGGGGTGCATGATCAAAGCTGCAGACTTGCCTTTTATTGTACATGCCATCAGGCTTTGAAGCCTTAATTTTCAAGTCAGCGCGTGTCATAGATGTCTTGAGAATTTCTTAGTTAATCAGACCTTATAATTTTTATTCTCATTGAATTGATTCTCATTTGAACTCTTAAGAAAGTTGAGAAGTGACTCTTGGATCCCTCTGAATAGGATCTTAGTTTATTCTCAGTGAATTTATTCTCATTTGAACTCTTGATAGAAAGTTGAGAAGTGAATTAATAGGGAGGGGGGTGCATGATCAAAGCTGCAGACTTGCCTTTTATTGTACATGCCATCAGGCTTTGAAGCCTTAATTTTCAAGTCAGCGCGTGTCATAGATGTCTTGAGAATTTCTTAGTTAATCAGACCTTATAATTTTTATTCTCATTGAATTGATTCTCATTTGAACTCTTAAGAAAGTTGAGAAGTGACTCTTGGATCCCTCTGAATAGGATCTTAGTTTATTCTCAGTGAATTTATTCTCATTTGAACTCTTGATAGAAAGTTGAGAAGTGAATTAATAGGGAGGGGGGTGCATGATCAAAGCTGCAGACTTGCCTTTTATTGTACATGCCATCAGGCTTTGAAGCCTTAATTTTCAAGTCAGCGCGTGTCATAGATGTCTTGAGAATTTCTTAGTTAATCAGACCTTATAATTTTTATTCTCATTGAATTGATTCTCATTTGAACTCTTAAGAAAGTTGAGAAGTGACTCTTGGATCCCTCTGAATAGGATCTTAGTTTATTCTCAGTGAATTTATTCTCATTTGAACTCTTGATAGAAAGTTGAGAAGTGAATTAATAGGGAGGGGGGTGCATGATCAAAGCTGCAGACTTGCCTTTTATTGTACATGCCATCAGGCTTTGAAGCCTTAATTTTCAAGTCAGCGCGTGTCATAGATGTCTTGAGAATTTCTTAGTTAATCAGACCTTATAATTTTTATTCTCATTGAATTGATTCTCATTTGAACTCTTAAGAAAGTTGAGAAGTGACTCTTGGATCCCTCTGAATAGGATCTTAGTTTATTCTCAGTGAATTTATTCTCATTTGAACTCTTGATAGAAAGTTGAGAAGTGAATTAATAGGGAGGGGGGTGCATGATCAAAGCTGCAGACTTGCCTTTTATTGTACATGCCATCAGGCTTTGAAGCCTTAATTTTCAAGTCAGCGCGTGTCATAGATGTCTTGAGAATTTCTTAGTTAATCAGACCTTATAATTTTTATTCTCATTGAATTGATTCTCATTTGAACTCTTAAGAAAGTTGAGAAGTGACTCTTGGATCCCTCTGAATAGGATCTTAGTTTATTCTCAGTGAATTTATTCTCATTTGAACTCTTGATAGAAAGTTGAGAAGTGAATTAATAGGGAGGGGGGTGCATGATCAAAGCTGCAGACTTGCCTTTTGTTGTACATGCCATCAGGCTTTGAAGCCTTAATTTTCAAGTCAGCGCGTGTCATAGATGTCTTGAGAATTTCTTAGTTAATCAGACCTTATAATTTTTATTCTCATTGAATTGATTCTCATTTGAACTCTTAAGAAAGTTGAGAAGTGACTCTTGGATCCCTCTGAATAGGATCTTAGTTTATTCTCAGTGAATTTATTCTCATTTGAACTCTTGATAGAAAGTTGAGAAGTGAATTAATAGGGAGGGGGGTGCATGATCAAAGCTGCAGACTTGCCTTTTATTGTACATGCCATCAGGCTTTGAAGCCTTAATTTTCAAGTCAGCGCGTGTCATAGATGTCTTGAGAATTTCTTAGTTAATCAGACCTTATAATTTTTATTCTCATTGAATTGATTCTCATTTGAACTCTTAAGAAAGTTGAGAAGTGACTCTTGGATCCCTCTGAATAGGATCTTAGTTTATTCTCAGTGAATTTATTCTCATTTGAACTCTTGATAGAAAGTTGAGAAGTGAATTAATAGGGAGGGGGGTGCATGATCAAAGCTGCAGACTTGCCTTTTATTGTACATGCCATCAGGCTTTGAAGCCTTAATTTTCAAGTCAGCGCGTGTCATAGATGTCTTGAGAATTTCTTAGTTAATCAGACCTTATAATTTTTATTCTCATTGAATTGATTCTCATTTGAACTCTTAAGAAAGTTGAGAAGTGACTCTTGGATCCCTCTGAATAGGATCTTAGTTTATTCTCAGTGAATTTATTCTCATTTGAACTCTTGATAGAAAGTTGAGAAGTGAATTAATAGGGAGGGGGGTGCATGATCAAAGCTGCAGACTTGCCTTTTATTGTACATGCCATCAGGCTTTGAAGCCTTAATTTTCAAGTCAGCGCGTGTCATAGATGTCTTGAGAATTTCTTAGTTAATCAGACCTTATAATTTTTATTCTCATTGAATTGATTCTCATTTGAACTCTTAAGAAAGTTGAGAAGTGACTCTTGGATCCCTCTGAATAGGATCTTAGTTTATTCTCAGTGAATTTATTCTCATTTGAACTCTTGATAGAAAGTTGAGAAGTGAATTAATAGGGAGGGGGGTGCATGATCAAAGCTGCAGACTTGCCTTTTATTGTACATGCCATCAGGCTTTGAAGCCTTAATTTTCAAGTCAGCGCGTGTCATAGATGTCTTGAGAATTTCTTAGTTAATCAGACCTTAT
Organism: Orbicella franksi; assembly: GCF_964199315.1. NCBI lineage: Eukaryota > Metazoa > Cnidaria > Anthozoa > Scleractinia > Merulinidae > Orbicella > Orbicella franksi. Next base: position 27,017 of record NW_027670636.1, read on the forward strand.
AATTTTTATTCTCATTGAATTGATTCTCATTTGAACTCTTAAGAAAGTTGAGAAGTGACTCTTGGATCCCTCTGAATAGGATCTTAGTTTATTCTCAGTGAATTTATTCTCATTTGAACTCTTGATAGAAAGTTGAGAAGTGAATTAATAGGGAGGGGGGTGCATGATCAAAGCTGCAGACTTGCCTTTTATTGTACATGCCATCAGGCTTTGAAGCCTTAATTTTCAAGTCAGCGCGTGTCATAGATGTCTTGAGAATTTCTTAGTTAATCAGACCTTATAATTTTTATTCTCATTGAATTGATTCTCATTTGAACTCTTAAGAAAGTTGAGAAGTGACTCTTGGATCCCTCTGAATAGGATCTTAGTTTATTCTCAGTGAATTTATTCTCATTTGAACTCTTGATAGAAAGTTGAGAAGTGAATTAATAGGGAGGGGGGTGCATGATCAAAGCTGCAGACTTGCCTTTTATTGTACATGCCATCAGGCTTTGAAGCCTTAATTTTCAAGTCAGCGCGTGTCATAGATGTCTTGAGAATTTCTTAGTTAATCAGACCTTATAATTTTTATTCTCATTGAATTGATTCTCATTTGAACTCTTAAGAAAGTTGAGAAGTGACTCTTGGATCCCTCTGAATAGGATCTTAGTTTATTCTCAGTGAATTTATTCTCATTTGAACTCTTGATAGAAAGTTGAGAAGTGAATTAATAGGGAGGGGGGTGCATGATCAAAGCTGCAGACTTGCCTTTTATTGTACATGCCATCAGGCTTTGAAGCCTTAATTTTCAAGTCAGCGCGTGTCATAGATGTCTTGAGAATTTCTTAGTTAATCAGACCTTATAATTTTTATTCTCATTGAATTGATTCTCATTTGAACTCTTAAGAAAGTTGAGAAGTGACTCTTGGATCCCTCTGAATAGGATCTTAGTTTATTCTCAGTGAATTTATTCTCATTTGAACTCTTGATAGAAAGTTGAGAAGTGAATTAATAGGGAGGGGGGTGCATGATCAAAGCTGCAGACTTGCCTTTTATTGTACATGCCATCAGGCTTTGAAGCCTTAATTTTCAAGTCAGCGCGTGTCATAGTTGAGAAGTGACTCTTGGATCCCTCTGAATAGGATCTTAGTTTATTCTCAGTGAATTTATTCTCATTTGAACTCTTGATAGAAATGAGAAGTGAATTATCCTTTTATTGTACATGCCATCAGCTTTGAAGCCTTAATTTTCAAGTCAGCGCGTGTCATAGATGTCTTGAGAATTTCTTAGTTAATCAGACCTTATAATTTTTATTCTCATTGAATTGATTCTCATTTGAACTCTTAAGAAAGTTGAGAAGTGACTCTTGGATCCCTCTGAATAGGATCTTAGTTTATTCTCAGTGAATTTATTCTCATTTGAACTCTTGATAGAAAGTTGAGAAGTGAATTAATAGGGAGGGGGGTGCATGGTTGAGAAGTGACTCTTGGATCCCTCTGAATAGGATCTTAGTTTATTCTCAGTGAATTTATTCTCATTTGAACTCTTGATAGAAAGTTGAGAAGTGAATTAATAGGGAGGGGGGTGCATGATCAAAGCTGCAGACTTGCCTTTTATTGTACATGCCATCAGGCTTTGAAGCCTTAATTTTCAAGTCAGCGCGTGTCATAGATGTCTTGAGAATTTCTTAGTTAATCAGACCTTATAATTTTTATTCTCATTGAATTGATTCTCATTTGAACTCTTAAGAAAGTTGAGAAGTGACTCTTGGATCCCTCTGAATAGGATCTTAGTTTATTCTCAGTGAATTTATTCTCATTTGAACTCTTGATAGAAAGTTGAGAAGTGAATTAATAGGGAGGGGGGTGCATGATCAAAGCTGCAGACTTGCCTTTTATTGTACATGCCATCAGGCTTTGAAGCCTTAATTTTCAAGTCAGCGCGTGTCATAGATGTCTTGAGAATTTCTTAGTTAATCAGACCTTATAATTTTTATTCTCATTGAATTGATTCTCATTTGAACTCTTAAGAAAGTTGAGAAGTGACTCTTGGATCCCTCTGAATAGGATCTTAGTTTATTCTCAGTGAATTTATTCTCATTTGAACTCTTGATAGAAAGTTGAGAAGTGAATTAATAGGGAGGGGGGTGCATGATCAAAGCTGCAGACTTGCCTTTTATTGTACATGCCATCAGGCTTTGAAGCCTTAATTTTCAAGTCAGCGCGTGTCATAGATGTCTTGAGAATTTCTTAGTTAATCAGACCTTATAATTTTTATTCTCATTGAATTGATTCTCATTTGAACTCTTAAGAAAGTTGAGAAGTGACTCTTGGATCCCTCTGAATAGGATCTTAGTTTATTCTCAGTGAATTTATTCTCATTTGAACTCTTGATAGAAAGTTGAGAAGTGAATTAATAGGGAGGGGGGTGCATGATCAAAGCTGCAGACTTGCCTTTTATTGTACATGCCATCAGGCTTTGAAGCCTTAATTTTCAAGTCAGCGCGTGTCATAGATGTCTTGAGAATTTCTTAGTTAATCAGACCTTATAATTTTTATTCTCATTGAATTGATTCTCATTTGAACTCTTAAGAAAGTTGAGAAGTGACTCTTGGATCCCTCTGAATAGGATCTTAGTTTATTCTCAGTGAATTTATTCTCATTTGAACTCTTGATAGAAAGTTGAGAAGTGAATTAATAGGGAGGGGGGTGCATGATCAAAGCTGCAGACTTGCCTTTTATTGTACATGCCATCAGGCTTTGAAGCCTTAATTTTCAAGTCAGCGCGTGTCATAGATGTCTTGAGAATTTCTTAGTTAATCAGACCTTATAATTTTTATTCTCATTGAATTGATTCTCATTTGAACTCTTAAGAAAGTTGAGAAGTGACTCTTGGATCCCTCTGAATAGGATCTTAGTTTATTCTCAGTGAATTTATTCTCATTTGAACTCTTGATAGAAAGTTGAGAAGTGAATTAATAGGGAGGGGGGTGCATGATCAAAGCTGCAGACTTGCCTTTTATTGTACATGCCATCAGGCTTTGAAGCCTTAATTTTCAAGTCAGCGCGTGTCATAGATGTCTTGAGAATTTCTTAGTTAATCAGACCTTATAATTTTTATTCTCATTGAATTGATTCTCATTTGAACTCTTAAGAAAGTTGAGAAGTGACTCTTGGATCCCTCTGAATAGGATCTTAGTTTATTCTCAGTGAATTTATTCTCATTTGAACTCTTGATAGAAAGTTGAGAAGTGAATTAATAGGGAGGGGGGTGCATGATCAAAGCTGCAGACTTGCCTTTTATTGTACATGCCATCAGGCTTTGAAGCCTTAATTTTCAAGTCAGCGCGTGTCATAGATGTCTTGAGAATTTCTTAGTTAATCAGACCTTATAATTTTTATTCTCATTGAATTGATTCTCATTTGAACTCTTAAGAAAGTTGAGAAGTGACTCTTGGATCCCTCTGAATAGGATCTTAGTTTATTCTCAGTGAATTTATTCTCATTTGAACTCTTGATAGAAAGTTGAGAAGTGAATTAATAGGGAGGGGGGTGCATGATCAAAGCTGCAGACTTGCCTTTTATTGTACATGCCATCAGGCTTTGAAGCCTTAATTTTCAAGTCAGCGCGTGTCATAGATGTCTTGAGAATTTCTTAGTTAATCAGACCTTATAATTTTTATTCTCATTGAATTGATTCTCATTTGAACTCTTAAGAAAGTTGAGAAGTGACTCTTGGATCCCTCTGAATAGGATCTTAGTTTATTCTCAGTGAATTTATTCTCATTTGAACTCTTGATAGAAAGTTGAGAAGTGAATTAATAGGGAGGGGGGTGCATGATCAAAGCTGCAGACTTGCCTTTTATTGTACATGCCATCAGGCTTTGAAGCCTTAATTTTCAAGTCAGCGCGTGTCATAGATGTCTTGAGAATTTCTTAGTTAATCAGACCTTATAATTTTTATTCTCATTGAATTGATTCTCATTTGAACTCTTAAGAAAGTTGAGAAGTGACTCTTGGATCCCTCTGAATAGGATCTTAGTTTATTCTCAGTGAATTTATTCTCATTTGAACTCTTGATAGAAAGTTGAGAAGTGAATTAATAGGGAGGGGGGTGCATGATCAAAGCTGCAGACTTGCCTTTTATTGTACATGCCATCAGGCTTTGAAGCCTTAATTTTCAAGTCAGCGCGTGTCATAGATGTCTTGAGAATTTCTTAGTTAATCAGACCTTATAATTTTTATTCTCATTGAATTGATTCTCATTTGAACTCTTAAGAAAGTTGAGAAGTGACTCTTGGATCCCTCTGAATAGGATCTTAGTTTATTCTCAGTGAATTTATTCTCATTTGAACTCTTGATAGAAAGTTGAGAAGTGAATTAATAGGGAGGGGGGTGCATGATCAAAGCTGCAGACTTGCCTTTTATTGTACATGCCATCAGGCTTTGAAGCCTTAATTTTCAAGTCAGCGCGTGTCATAGATGTCTTGAGAATTTCTTAGTTAATCAGACCTTATAATTTTTATTCTCATTGAATTGATTCTCATTTGAACTCTTAAGAAAGTTGAGAAGTGACTCTTGGATCCCTCTGAATAGGATCTTAGTTTATTCTCAGTGAATTTATTCTCATTTGAACTCTTGATAGAAAGTTGAGAAGTGAATTAATAGGGAGGGGGGTGCATGATCAAAGCTGCAGACTTGCCTTTTATTGTACATGCCATCAGGCTTTGAAGCCTTAATTTTCAAGTCAGCGCGTGTCATAGATGTCTTGAGAATTTCTTAGTTAATCAGACCTTATAATTTTTATTCTCATTGAATTGATTCTCATTTGAACTCTTAAGAAAGTTGAGAAGTGACTCTTGGATCCCTCTGAATAGGATCTTAGTTTATTCTCAGTGAATTTATTCTCATTTGAACTCTTGATAGAAAGTTGAGAAGTGAATTAATAGGGAGGGGGGTGCATGATCAAAGCTGCAGACTTGCCTTTTATTGTACATGCCATCAGGCTTTGAAGCCTTAATTTTCAAGTCAGCGCGTGTCATAGATGTCTTGAGAATTTCTTAGTTAATCAGACCTTATAATTTTTATTCTCATTGAATTGATTCTCATTTGAACTCTTAAGAAAGTTGAGAAGTGACTCTTGGATCCCTCTGAATAGGATCTTAGTTTATTCTCAGTGAATTTATTCTCATTTGAACTCTTGATAGAAAGTTGAGAAGTGAATTAATAGGGAGGGGGGTGCATGATCAAAGCTGCAGACTTGCCTTTTATTGTACATGCCATCAGGCTTTGAAGCCTTAATTTTCAAGTCAGCGCGTGTCATAGATGTCTTGAGAATTTCTTAGTTAATCAGACCTTATAATTTTTATTCTCATTGAATTGATTCTCATTTGAACTCTTAAGAAAGTTGAGAAGTGACTCTTGGATCCCTCTGAATAGGATCTTAGTTTATTCTCAGTGAATTTATTCTCATTTGAACTCTTGATAGAAAGTTGAGAAGTGAATTAATAGGGAGGGGGGTGCATGATCAAAGCTGCAGACTTGCCTTTTATTGTACATGCCATCAGGCTTTGAAGCCTTAATTTTCAAGTCAGCGCGTGTCATAGATGTCTTGAGAATTTCTTAGTTAATCAGACCTTATAATTTTTATTCTCATTGAATTGATTCTCATTTGAACTCTTAAGAAAGTTGAGAAGTGACTCTTGGATCCCTCTGAATAGGATCTTAGTTTATTCTCAGTGAATTTATTCTCATTTGAACTCTTGATAGAAAGTTGAGAAGTGAATTAATAGGGAGGGGGGTGCATGATCAAAGCTGCAGACTTGCCTTTTATTGTACATGCCATCAGGCTTTGAAGCCTTAATTTTCAAGTCAGCGCGTGTCATAGATGTCTTGAGAATTTCTTAGTTAATCAGACCTTATAATTTTTATTCTCATTGAATTGATTCTCATTTGAACTCTTAAGAAAGTTGAGAAGTGACTCTTGGATCCCTCTGAATAGGATCTTAGTTTATTCTCAGTGAATTTATTCTCATTTGAACTCTTGATAGAAAGTTGAGAAGTGAATTAATAGGGAGGGGGGTGCATGATCAAAGCTGCAGACTTGCCTTTTATTGTACATGCCATCAGGCTTTGAAGCCTTAATTTTCAAGTCAGCGCGTGTCATAGATGTCTTGAGAATTTCTTAGTTAATCAGACCTTATAATTTTTATTCTCATTGAATTGATTCTCATTTGAACTCTTAAGAAAGTTGAGAAGTGACTCTTGGATCCCTCTGAATAGGATCTTAGTTTATTCTCAGTGAATTTATTCTCATTTGAACTCTTGATAGAAAGTTGAGAAGTGAATTAATAGGGAGGGGGGTGCATGATCAAAGCTGCAGACTTGCCTTTTATTGTACATGCCATCAGGCTTTGAAGCCTTAATTTTCAAGTCAGCGCGTGTCATAGATGTCTTGAGAATTTCTTAGTTAATCAGACCTTATAATTTTTATTCTCATTGAATTGATTCTCATTTGAACTCTTAAGAAAGTTGAGAAGTGACTCTTGGATCCCTCTGAATAGGATCTTAGTTTATTCTCAGTGAATTTATTCTCATTTGAACTCTTGATAGAAAGTTGAGAAGTGAATTAATAGGGAGGGGGGTGCATGATCAAAGCTGCAGACTTGCCTTTTATTGTACATGCCATCAGGCTTTGAAGCCTTAATTTTCAAGTCAGCGCGTGTCATAGATGTCTTGAGAATTTCTTAGTTAATCAGACCTTATAATTTTTATTCTCATTGAATTGATTCTCATTTGAACTCTTAAGAAAGTTGAGAAGTGACTCTTGGATCCCTCTGAATAGGATCTTAGTTTATTCTCAGTGAATTTATTCTCATTTGAACTCTTGATAGAAAGTTGAGAAGTGAATTAATAGGGAGGGGGGTGCATGATCAAAGCTGCAGACTTGCCTTTTATTGTACATGCCATCAGGCTTTGAAGCCTTAATTTTCAAGTCAGCGCGTGTCATAGATGTCTTGAGAATTTCTTAGTTAATCAGACCTTATAATTTTTATTCTCATTGAATTGATTCTCATTTGAACTCTTAAGAAAGTTGAGAAGTGACTCTTGGATCCCTCTGAATAGGATCTTAGTTTATTCTCAGTGAATTTATTCTCATTTGAACTCTTGATAGAAAGTTGAGAAGTGAATTAATAGGGAGGGGGGTGCATGATCAAAGCTGCAGACTTGCCTTTTATTGTACATGCCATCAGGCTTTGAAGCCTTAATTTTCAAGTCAGCGCGTGTCATAGATGTCTTGAGAATTTCTTAGTTAATCAGACCTTATAATTTTTATTCTCATTGAATTGATTCTCATTTGAACTCTTAAGAAAGTTGAGAAGTGACTCTTGGATCCCTCTGAATAGGATCTTAGTTTATTCTCAGTGAATTTATTCTCATTTGAACTCTTCATAGAAAGTTGAGAAGTGAATTAATAGGGAGGGGGGTGCATGATCAAAGCTGCAGACTTGCCTTTTATTGTACATGCCATCAGGCTTTGAAGCCTTAATTTTCAAGTCAGCGCGTGTCATAGATGTCTTGAGAATTTCTTAGTTAATCAGACCTTATAATTTTTATTCTCATTGAATTGATTCTCATTTGAACTCTTAAGAAAGTTGAGAAGTGACTCTTGGATCCCTCTGAATAGGATCTTAGTTTATTCTCAGTGAATTTATTCTCATTTGAACTCTTGATAGAAAGTTGAGAAGTGAATTAATAGGGAGGGGGGTGCATGATCAAAGCTGCAGACTTGCCTTTTATTGTACATGCCATCAGGCTTTGAAGCCTTAATTTTCAAGTCAGCGCGTGTCATAGATGTCTTGAGAATTTCTTAGTTAATCAGACCTTATAATTTTTATTCTCATTGAATTGATTCTCATTTGAACTCTTAAGAAAGTTGAGAAGTGACTCTTGGATCCCTCTGAATAGGATCTTAGTTTATTCTCAGTGAATTTATTCTCATTTGAACTCTTGATAGAAAGTTGAGAAGTGAATTAATAGGGAGGGGGGTGCATGATCAAAGCTGCAGACTTGCCTTTTATTGTACATGCCATCAGGCTTTGAAGCCTTAATTTTCAAGTCAGCGCGTGTCATAGATGTCTTGAGAATTTCTTAGTTAATCAGACCTTATAATTTTTATTCTCATTGAATTGATTCTCATTTGAACTCTTAAGAAAGTTGAGAAGTGACTCTTGGATCCCTCTGAATAGGATCTTAGTTTATTCTCAGTGAATTTATTCTCATTTGAACTCTTGATAGAAAGTTGAGAAGTGAATTAATAGGGAGGGGGGTGCATGATCAAAGCTGCAGACTTGCCTTTTATTGTACATGCCATCAGGCTTTGAAGCCTTAATTTTCAAGTCAGCGCGTGTCATAGATGTCTTGAGAATTTCTTAGTTAATCAGACCTTATAATTTTTATTCTCATTGAATTGATTCTCATTTGAACTCTTAAGAAAGTTGAGAAGTGACTCTTGGATCCCTCTGAATAGGATCTTAGTTTATTCTCAGTGAATTTATTCTCATTTGAACTCTTGATAGAAAGTTGAGAAGTGAATTAATAGGGAGGGGGGTGCATGATCAAAGCTGCAGACTTGCCTTTTATTGTACATGCCATCAGGCTTTGAAGCCTTAATTTTCAAGTCAGCGCGTGTCATAGATGTCTTGAGAATTTCTTAGTTAATCAGACCTTATAATTTTTATTCTCATTGAATTGATTCTCATTTGAACTCTTAAGAAAGTTGAGAAGTGACTCTTGGATCCCTCTGAATAGGATCTTAGTTTATTCTCAGTGAATTTATTCTCATTTGAACTCTTGATAGAAAGTTGAGAAGTGAATTAATAGGGAGGGGGGTGCATGATCAAAGCTGCAGACTTGCCTTTTATTGTACATGCCATCAGGCTTTGAAGCCTTAATTTTCAAGTCAGCGCGTGTCATAGATGTCTTGAGAATTTCTTAGTTAATCAGACCTTATAATTTTTATTCTCATTGAATTGATTCTCATTTGAACTCTTAAGAAAGTTGAGAAGTGACTCTTGGATCCCTCTGAATAGGATCTTAGTTTATTCTCAGTGAATTTATTCTCATTTGAACTCTTGATAGAAAGTTGAGAAGTGAATTAATAGGGAGGGGGGTGCATGATCAAAGCTGCAGACTTGCCTTTTAGTTGTACATGCCATCAGGCTTTGAAGCCTTAATTTTCAAGTCAGCGCGTGTCATAGATGTCTTGAGAATTTCTTAGTTAATCAGACCTTATAATTTTTATTCTCATTGAATTGATTCTCATTTGAACTCTTAAGAAAGTTGAGAAGTGACTCTTGGATCCCTCTGAATAGGATCTTAGTTTATTCTCAGTGAATTTATTCTCATTTGAACTCTTGATAGAAAGTTGAGAAGTGAATTAATAGGGAGGGGGGTGCATGATCAAAGCTGCAGACTTGCCTTTTATTGTACATGCCATCAGGCTTTGAAGCCTTAATTTTCAAGTCAGCGCGTGTCATAGATGTCTTGAGAATTTCTTAGTTAATCAGACCTTATAATTTTTATTCTCATTGAATTGATTCTCATTTGAACTCTTAAGAAAGTTGAGAAGTGACTCTTGGATCCCTCTGAATAGGATCTTAGTTTATTCTCAGTGAATTTATTCTCATTTGAACTCTTGATAGAAAGTTGAGAAGTGAATTAATAGGGAGGGGGGTGCATGATCAAAGCTGCAGACTTGCCTTTTATTGTACATGCCATCAGGCTTTGAAGCCTTAATTTTCAAGTCAGCGCGTGTCATAGATGTCTTGAGAATTTCTTAGTTAATCAGACCTTATAATTTTTATTCTCATTGAATTGATTCTCATTTGAACTCTTAAGAAAGTTGAGAAGTGACTCTTGGATCCCTCTGAATAGGATCTTAGTTTATTCTCAGTGAATTTATTCTCATTTGAACTCTTGATAGAAAGTTGAGAAGTGAATTAATAGGGAGGGGGGTGCATGATCAAAGCTGCAGACTTGCCTTTTATTGTACATGCCATCAGGCTTTGAAGCCTTAATTTTCAAGTCAGCGCGTGTCATAGATGTCTTGAGAATTTCTTAGTTAATCAGACCTTATAATTTTTATTCTCATTGAATTGATTCTCATTTGAACTCTTAAGAAAGTTGAGAAGTGACTCTTGGATCCCTCTGAATAGGATCTTAGTTTATTCTCAGTGAATTTATTCTCATTTGAACTCTTGATAGAAAGTTGAGAAGTGAATTAATAGGGAGGGGGGTGCATGATCAAAGCTGCAGACTTGCCTTTTATTGTACATGCCATCAGGCTTTGAAGCCTTAATTTTCAAGTCAGCGCGTGTCATAGATGTCTTGAGAATTTCTTAGTTAATCAGACCTTATAATTTTTATTCTCATTGAATTGATTCTCATTTGAACTCTTAAGAAAGTTGAGAAGTGACTCTTGGATCCCTCTGAATAGGATCTTAGTTTATTCTCAGTGAATTTATTCTCATTTGAACTCTTGATAGAAAGTTGAGAAGTGAATTAATAGGGAGGGGGGTGCATGATCAAAGCTGCAGACTTGCCTTTTATTGTACATGCCATCAGGCTTTGAAGCCTTAATTTTCAAGTCAGCGCGTGTCATAGATGTCTTGAGAATTTCTTAGTTAATCAGACCTTATAATTTTTATTCTCATTGAATTGATTCTCATTTGAACTCTTAAGAAAGTTGAGAAGTGACTCTTGGATCCCTCTGAATAGGATCTTAGTTTATTCTCAGTGAATTTATTCTCATTTGAACTCTTGATAGAAAGTTGAGAAGTGAATTAATAGGGAGGGGGGTGCATGATCAAAGCTGCAGACTTGCCTTTTATTGTACATGCCATCAGGCTTTGAAGCCTTAATTTTCAAGTCAGCGCGTGTCATAGATGTCTTGAGAATTTCTTAGTTAATCAGACCTTATAATTTTTATTCTCATTGAATTGATTCTCATTTGAACTCTTAAGAAAGTTGAGAAGTGACTCTTGGATCCCTCTGAATAGGATCTTAGTTTATTCTCAGTGAATTTATTCTCATTTGAACTCTTGATAGAAAGTTGAGAAGTGAATTAATAGGGAGGGGGGTGCATGATCAAAGCTGCAGACTTGCCTTTTATTGTACATGCCATCAGGCTTTGAAGCCTTAATTTTCAAGTCAGCGCGTGTCATAGATGTCTTGAGAATTTCTTAGTTAATCAGACCTTATAATTTTTATTCTCATTGAATTGATTCTCATTTGAACTCTTAAGAAAGTTGAGAAGTGACTCTTGGATCCCTCTGAATAGGATCTTAGTTTATTCTCAGTGAATTTATTCTCATTTGAACTCTTGATAGAAAGTTGAGAAGTG
>NW_027670637.1:0-16000 GCF_964199315.1 Orbicella franksi
TTATGAAATATGCTAAGTTTACAGAAAAGGTGATTCCAAAAATTGTAAAGCAGAAGATACTAGAGTTTGAGAAAAGTCATACCAATTTTGTTAGGAGTGTAAATATTTTGTACAGGGGTGGAATTGCAAGTAACTAGAAGTATAACTCTATAAGGTCATCATTGACAATGTGCTTAGATGAAACTGGGGTTAGTAAAGTTTACATTCAGTTCATGAAAAACATTCCAGTACCCAGACTTCTTACATATAAGGAGTTATTGCATAGAATTAATCAAATTAACATTGGTGAATTAAGTGATGTGAAGGAAACACTTTGTAATGGGATTGATGAGGAATGTAATGTATATTTCAATGGAAAGTATCGGGACCTTCTCCAGCTATTGTTTAAAATGGCACAGTTTTACCTCAGTGCCAACAATAAAAGAAGGGATAAGCTTAACTGGTTTGGTAAGCAAGAGGGGTCTTTTAAAGTGGCAATAGTTGGAGATGGGGCACCCTTTGGAAAGGATGACCAGGCCTTGGCTTGGCTGGTTAGCTTTTTAAATTCTGGGCAACGTGTGTGTAGCTCTGCAGAAAATTTCCTGTTGTTCGGGGCAAACTGCTCTGAAAACTGAACCTGTTCGCAGATATGGGACAATGCTAAGATATCAAATGACAAGAATAGACGGAAATTTGTATTCTATACAAGTTGATGGTAAGGAGAAGATTGTGTCCTTTCAGTTTGAGCAGCTTCCAAATTGTGGTTTACCCAAAAATGCTGATGTTGAGAAATGTAATTTTTGTTCTGACCATTTGCACAAGTTAGTGTCTGACTCTGTGATTCAAGGAAAAATAACAAATGAAGCAAAAGCAGCTATAAAATAGGCTGAACAGAACATTTGTAAACATTTATCTTAGATACAAATTAACATAAGATACAATATCTATTACAAATATATATTTTGTATGAATTATCAATATATATATATTTTTTAGTGATTCAGAGCACAACATATTGTCTGTATGATTAAACATGGTTGCCACAGGTCAGGAAATGGTCAGGGAAAAATAATTCTTCAAGGTCAGGGAATTTCATTTTGAGTCAGGAAAAGTTCAAGTCTTTGAGAGCAGTCAGGGAAAAATGAAATTGTAAGAGTACTAATTTATTTCTTGCCTATTCAATGATGTTAAATGGGTGGAGAGGTTGGCTGTGAGGTGAGGTTGGAAGCCATTACCAGGACTAACTTGTGATTTTTTTAATTTAGTTGGTCAGGGAAATTTTACATTTGTCAGGGGAAAGTCAGGGAATTTCAAGATCCTGTGGCTGTGGCAACCATCTTAAATTATTAAATTATCCTTAGTATATAAAAAATATATTCTATAGTATATACCTTTATGAGTGATTCATGAAAATATCACAAATGAAGCAAAAGCAGCTATAAAATACAGCGTAGGCTGAACAGAAGTTTTGTAAAAATGCCTCCGAGATACAAGATAATTTATCTATTACACAGTTTGAGTGTAGCAAAAGAAATCTAATTATTTATATGAATGATCAATATTACCATAAAATATTTCCTTATATATTTTGGACTGATTCAATGGAAAACATATAATCTTTATGATTACTTTATCATTACATAAAAAATATATATTCTATATTTATATAAATATTTCTTAGCGAGTGATTCAAGGGAAAGTAAATTATCTGTATTAGTTTTTGTTGATATGAAAATATATTTCAATATTATATATAATGCATATTATTAATATATTTCTCTATTTCTATATTATATATGATTTATATATTGTATTGATTCAAGGAAAAGCAAGTGATATGTAACAATTATTTGGCATGAACATCAAGAATTTTATTACTACAGAATAACCTTTCTTGCCAGGGATTTTATGACTGTAATGAGATCAGGCCTGAAAGTTATAGCAAAATATTATAAGGCAGCAAATCAAAAGTGTTGAAACTATTTTTCTGATTGTCGTTATTATATTTATACATGTTGAGGTCAGTCATGTTCATTCCAATAACCATAATTGAAATCTATGACCACGAGTTCCTTCTTGTAGGAATATTTCTTCCCAAATTGTTTTTCTTCATTGATAATCGCTTCTACACGCTTGTTTCCTTTAATTTTTCTTTTCAAGAAGGTGGCTTGAGTAAGATTCTGATCGGTACAATCAGAAAAAAACCTTTCTCACTCGGTCGTGCGAAGTGAAGGCAAACACGCAGTTCTTGCGTGTTTTAATTGTTATTACCCCGAAATTTGTTAGGGAAACGATCGTTTCAAAAACATCGAAAAGCTCCCTAGGTAGCTTTTCTTCCACAATTACCTGCCAAGGGTGTTTGACAGAGCATCGGGGAGACATTCGTCGCCGAAATTGCTTGAGCCAATCCATTATTTGCCTCTGTAGCATTGGGAACAAATTTCTGACAATGTGCTTAAATCCAACGCATGTATTGAAATGACGAATGCATATAGGCCCCAACAAACTTCTCATATCCTCAAGTACATCTTTAATTTTCCCCATTTGAACAACTTTACATGCAAGTTCTGCTTCTGCGATCGCAAGTGCTCCTCGAACAGTATTCGAAAATACTCCACTTATGGCCGCCATCTTTGTTTAGTAAAAGAGCCTAGTTGGAGTCGACCGCTGACGCATTAGTTGAGCCTGTCGCTTTGGCCGGATTCGGACCAAAAAATTCCCGGCGTGTGAAAAGCCATGTTAAAATGAAGTCCACTGGATCATGTTCTACGTGTACAACTGAATATTAGTCTTAAGGCACAGATATTCTTTGAACCAGGCAACTTCGTAGCATTGTGAACAGCCTTTAATTGTGCCAAATACCTGCAATGAGCAACAGAAAATGACACTATTCAAGCATAGATAGTGGGATAAATCACTAAAGTTCTCAAAAGAGCCATAAAATGTTTGGCGACTTCAATATGTTTTCTGTACTGTCGTACTATTTACATGGGACTTTATGATTTATGGCCATTTCATGAACATCCACTAAAACACGAAAGCCGTTTCTCAGTCTTAAAGAGATGTCTCTAATTAAACATTTCCCATTAATTTGGAGTATAAATTCAGCGAAGAGAAGCAATTGGGTCATTTCTTTGAAATATTTTCAGAGCTATATCACAAGTTCCTTCAACTTACGCTTTCAATTGTAAAATCGAATGGAAACAAGAAACAATTACTACATACATGTACATGTCAGTTAGACGTGATTTTGCGCTATCCTTGATTGTTGAATTGGAAAATGTCCAGTTTTGTGTCATCTGTTCGGTTGCTTCGACTCCATAGCCATCCCGCTTTCATCATCACAGATGTTAACAGTTTGTCAGCATCGCTACTCAAAAGGCAGCCACTACTGCTGCTTTTACATACAAATCTTTGACTTAGACATCGAAAAGTCAGCGGTCATCCTCCTTTAATTCGGTAGGTAAGCCATGTATGGTGATGCAAACGGAACTTGATAGAAACTATGAAAGAAATATATATGTTATAGCAGCAGTTGTGACTCTCCCTGGATTTTGAACGGCCTTTTGAGTAGCTTTTTCGATAACCAGTTAATATCTCTGATGATGACAATCGGATACGTGCGTCGGAGTTCATGTAATTGAAAAGATGAGACAAACATTTGAAGGGGCCTTCGAAGAATCGAAGAGCGCGCAAAATCTCGTCGAAGTGACTTTATGTAGTGGTTATTTTCTTGCTTCTATTGTACTTTACGCCTGTAGGCGGAACTTGAGCGAACTTGTGAGTTGATTTTTCTGCTGAAGTATTCATATCGATATTGTGAGAATGCCACAAAATATCATTCTGAAACTAGTTGAAGAAAGTGTTTCAAGTGCTTTTGTTGGTCGAATTTTTACTCGTAATCGATAAGAAAAAACTAAGCTAATTAATTCTTGTGTAAGGCAGAAAACGTCTTCTGTGTTTAAATAGTACGCCATAGAAAACATGTATCGTGTTTCCATTGAGTATTAGTATAAATCTACAAGCGTTCTATCACGAAATCCGTTCTCTGATTGGCTACGCTACTCACTATCTATTCTGTGATAGATATAGTGAGTAGGGTAGCAGTGTACCCTTGTTAACAAAATGACGGCCGCCTCTTGGGGTTTTCGAAGTGTCTGTGAAGAAGATTTAGATAAAAATTTGAACGACTAGTAGATTTATACTAAAACAATTAGATTGTTCGCTCTCGATTTCTATGCGTGATAGAAATCTCGAGCTCATGATCAAATTGTTAAATAGAAACACGAGTGGAAGTTTGGGAGAACGAGAAATACTGTGGGAACAAGAGCCAACAGGCGAGTGTTTCCACTCCTTTGTCGAGTTCTCCCAAACATTCAAGAGTGTTTCTATAAATCGATAGAAACATGGAGAATATGTTTCCATTTCTTTTAGAAAATACCACGGAAAAAGAAAAGAAAACAGCTTTTTTACTTTATTTTCAAATGTATTTATATCTGTTTAAAAATACTTCATTTCATATGTTTGAAGACTATAAGCAAATGAATTTGCCGCTAATTCATTTGATCTTTGGGTTGTACGGTCTCCTATGGTCTATGAAGTTAATTCAAGAATCAAAGCTATCTAACATCATCTATTGAAGACAAAGTTATCAGCACCATGCGTAAATGATGCATTAAAGTTTAATCTTGTCTCAGCAAACAAAGCTGAGTTGACCCAGTTTTCAACAATCGGAGCCTAAGCAACGTATACATGTACATACGAGCTCGGAAGAAAAACAAAATGGTTCACAGAAACAAGAGCTTTAGACTACAGGTCATAGCCACATACATGCAGTTTAAGCAATTGAAACTCTACATCAAACTTCCCTCTATTACTGAAAGTTCTGCCTCTGTTTAAATTGAGACAAACCGTTATTTGACGTTATTATACGTTGTAGTCACCATCTGTCTTCTCATCGGCTAAAAGCCTACAGTTAATTCTGGGAAACAGCGCAACCTGCAGATTACTTACTTATCTGCTAGGAAATTAGTGAGTAATCCGTAGGTTGCGCTCAATGCATGATTTCCAAGCGCAATGTCAAGTTCACGTAAGAACAAGGCTTGTCGAAAATAAACTGTGTTCGGTGCGATAACGCTTTTGTCGTTATTTTCTTTAAAACAATGTGTAATAAAACTGACAATTATGAGATTCGGTTTTTGTGATATCCGAAATAATCAAGGTCTCGGTTAGTGTTATCACTTCCCTCGACCTTGATTATTCCGGATATCACAAAAACCTCATTCAATAATTGTTTAGTATTATGTTTCATGCTGAGTTTTCCAGTGACGCAACTGATTTTCTCTGTGGTCGGTTTAAAGGAGATTGATTTCATTCATCTTTGATCATGGTACTGGATAAATGCTGTTTTGGGCCACCATACGTGACTCACCAGATGATTGACTAAGCTTCTTTTCTAGACTTTCAAAGATCGTTGAACTAGAGAATTCTACCTTCCTCAAACTGTTTTAGTGAGTCATTTTAGAGCAAGTTTCGCCTCTTTGTTCAATTCGCTAATCTCGTTTACCCAGTTGTGAAAACTGTCTGCTTTGCTAAATAGAGAAAACAGTTTGAACATAGTCAAAGCAGATTTAACGTGGCGAGTTTGTAATGGCAGTAAGCTTGGGACCGTATAGCCATATAGTAACAGGTGAACTGAGGCGCTTACATCCGTAAAAAAGGATGAATTTATTTATTATTTATTTCAAGTCCCCTAAAGAGGCTAGAAATTGAAATAAAATAATCAATATAAAGCAGGCGTTTTTTTTTTTTCTGATCTTGCCTTGGTTATATTAGAAAAAAGTGCATGACATAAGGAAATGATCACGTTTGTGCAAAAAAAAATATATAGTTTATGATTTTTAACCGATATATATTAGCCATATTTTTTTTCTGTACATTCTCCACATTCTCTACACTCTCTTTTTCAGTTACGAAATTTTAGTGTAGCAATCTTGATGAACGAAAAAGCAAATATTGCGCGGGGTTTTCATTTCGTTTGAAAAAATTTTTCACACAGTCTGTAAAAAAGCAGACAGGATGTCTTAATGATTATTTCAGCTGCCTTAACAAAAATCATGTGATCATGTACTGCTTATGAAAAAAAATGAGCAGTTTTATGGACACGATTCTTTGATTCAAGTCAGTCTGTTACAATATATTAGCAAAAAGTGCATGACATAAAGAAATGATCACGTTTGTCCAAAAACAAAACACATAGTTCATGATTTTTAGCCATTATATATTAGCCATATTTTTTTTCTGTACATTCTCCACATTCTCTACTCTCTCTTTTTCAGTTACGAAGTATTAGTGTAACAGTCTTGATGAACGAAAAAGGCAAATATTGCGTGGGGTTTTCATTTCGTTTGAAAATATTTTTCACACAGTCTGTAAAAAACCAGACAGGATGTCTTAATGATTATTTCAGCTGCTTTAACAAAAATCATGTGATCATGTGCTGCTTATGGAAAAAATGAGCATTTTTATGGACATGATTCTTTGATTCAAGCCAGTCTGCTACAAGTGTCAGCCGCAGTAACGCTCTTCTCCGAAATTTTAAACCATCAGCACCAGAAAAAGGTAAGTGAAAACATTCAAAAGTTTTAGCCTTTATGCGTCAGTTTTTAAGAACTGTCGTTTTACTTGCAGTTGATTTCGCCCTGATTTTAAGATTTCCTTTGCGGCAAATATTCGGAAATTCGTAACTCTCTACTGCTTTCCAATGCATAAATATTGCCAAGAATTAAAGGGAAAAAAAGATGATTTCAGAAGCTGGCGGCCACTGCATATTGTCAAAGATTAAAAGCTATCATTCTCTCGATCCTTTTTTTTTCTTTTTTTAAGTAAGCGCTTTACTTTCCAAAGGTCGAAGGTCGGCCGTTAAGGAAATCGCCATTTTAGAATTAGCGCGACTGTTTGCAGAGTACAGTTGACTTGTCTTGCAACTGCACTGACTTCTTGCTGAAGGTGCATGTGAATATATTCTTGCCTCAAATGGAGTCTAAACGGGCCCAGTCTAAAGTCTTCAAATAGGAGCAACGTCATTTCACAAATCTAAGTACAACTTTAATTTAGTAACGTGATGGTCTAAATAACTATCAGAAAGACAGCATCCGTACTACATAGTGCGCACAATCTCAACTGCGTCCGCTGCAAACGATTGAAAAGATCGATCACGCTTGAGCAAATGCCTTAGTAACTACAAAGAAACTTCGAAAGTTCTGCTTTGTTTTTTATCACTTTTTTTATTATTTTTTTTTCATTTAAGTTGCAGACCGTTGCTCATCATGAAATTTTGGATCATCCTCGGAATTATGTTTGCCTTATTTACTGCACAAGCGCAGGTAAACTGCAATTTTCTGATCATTTGTCACGGAAGTTATAGAGGCACTTTTTGAATTGATCAAAATAAGACAAATCGTACTTCCCTTATGGCTCTATCAACTCCAAGCCTCCCTCCCCCTCCTGCACGGGCATGTGACGGGCATTTGACATTTTGTTTTCAGAAGGTGGCAAAACACCCACGGTGGCGCAGCTGGCGCATACAATATCCCTATGGTGGGGCTATGAGAAAAGTGCAAATGCCCCACTTATGGGATGGCGTCAAAATTTTATTCTATAGCAATGTTGCCGTGTTCTCGCGAGCTCTAATAGAACGTGAAAGAAAGCATCTTCTATCTGGTAAATAGCTTGGTAAAGTTTGAATTTGACTGTTATTCATGAACTCAACTTTATGATATGGTATTGTATAAAGCGTATTGAAATTGATTCAAGCTCATGACGAAAACAATGAACTAACCTTCATCCGTATTTTAATTCCAGGTTGAGGGCGCAGCATTAAAACGTAAGTAAAACAGAAAACTGTAACTTATTTCACTTTTATTGTCATTGTCTATTGTTTGAAGTCCACCGGATATCTGCAAAAATCTACACGCCAAATAAACCAACCTTTAGCTAGTATACACATGCACGTTGTACATATAGCAAAGAATATAGACTTACATAGAGGATTTATGTTAGCAGATTTAGTGGCATCATATAACATCAGAAAAGTTACTAGCACTTTCAAAGACTTTGATGAGTCATTATAATCACTCCTAATCATAAAAATTACAATTTCCTCGATTGTGATTGGTTTAACAAAACTCATATTTTCCACTTATTCACTTGTCAAGTTGTCATTGGACAGTTCAATAGGCCAGTCACTTTCAAAGTTATGGTTTAAATCAACCAATCACATTCACATTTGTTGTTTAAATCAACCCATCCTAATTTCTAGACTTCGTGTCGTTCAATTCGGTCTGTAATCATACTCGTGATAAATAAATCGGACTCACGCTGCGCGGTCGTCCGATTTTATTATCACTTGTACGATTACAGACCGAATTGGACTCCACACAGTCCTATTACCATTACTTATCAATGACGTTTTAATCATGGTATAGAAAAACTGCCCAATCGTTGGTGAACACGTTGTTACCATACAACAATAGGTTACCATAGCAACAGTATGACCTGCCAATAACTCAAAAAGAGCTTGGTGACCGCCATTTTATATTTTTGAATTTTGATTAACAGGATGAGACTAGTAAAGTTTTAAAACATTTTGAACATGGGGTTCAGAATTAAACTACCTTAAAGTGTTGTAAACTTACATGTTGCCAGCCACCTTAACTCCTACACCCTTTAGCAGGATTAAAGAAACAAATGCGAAGAAGAGGGGCATTGGTACACCATAAGTGGCCCCTAACTATAAAGCTATTGCAAGAGAGTTAAGCCTTTTTTTCATGGAAAAGAGGACCGAATGTTCAAAATTTGAAAAACAAACCTGTAACAATATACGCTGGGTTGTCATTGAAGCATAAGATCCTTGACTAAAAGGTATCATACTATAAACCAAATTAGAAGTCATCAAATTGATGCCTAATCCCTGAAATAAGCGCTGTTATAATTGAATTACTTATCTGCGTTCCTACCTTTCTATATATTTAATTTTCCCTCTTTAATTTACTGCAGGTTCTCCCTCATGCAAAATATACCCACATCCTAAGAATGGTGTCTTGACCTGTAATTCAATAGCTGGAGAACCAGTGTGTCGAGTGCATTGCAACAAAGGTTTTCATTTTGAGCGCAGGCCCCCTTTTTGGTATTACTGCCAGAATGGAGAATGGCAATTTTATGATTTACCTGGTGCCCCTGCCGCGGATTTTGCTGTGCCTTGGCCAGATTGCATCAGTAAGTAAAAGTTTTGTTCATTGCTATCTCTTTCTTGTCTTGGTTTTTCTCCAGAGTCACGTTCGTTGTTGCTAGCATTTCCTTTTATTCTAATTTTAATGCGTTATTCTTGTTATTACTGTTTTGTTTCGTTCTCATAACAGAAACAACACCATCGCCATCACCACCATACTAGATTGCACTGAAAGAGTCCTCAGATGATCAGCCAAGCATTATTTTTCGAGCTTAATTATATTGCGTCCGGATACAGAAGAGTGACCGAGATCAATAAAGCTAAAACTTGAAGATCATCTGTGAAATACTATTTTATCTCGTCTCCTTGTTTTTATTACAATCAGAATGCCAACATTTGCCAACATCCTTTTCGTAGTTAATATCATACTAATATGGTCATCGTTATTAGTTTACATTTGATCAAGTACAGCTATCATCAAGCATGTCTGTATTGTTCACAACGTACTGAATTGGGCTTTTCAAGTTGCGAAATTAACGTGCAGCTATTTTTTCCTGTCGTGATACCCATCCCCTTCCCTTCAAAACGCCCCAAACAAGAATACGTTATGAGAATAAGCAAGCATTATGGTGAATAGCTTATACAACAAACCCATAAGCAAAACTTGTAAGACACAGAAAATAGGTGACTTAATTTCTCCTGCCTGATGTCAAAACAATTTCTACATATAGTATAATATACATTGCACCCAGACTGAAGCGGTATCGCAGATACCATACAGATTATGTAAACCGGTGTTTGATATCGGTTTTGCAGCACGCAGAGCCTTTCCTTCCACTGACAGAAAGTTTCTCCCTGTAGGAGAAACTAATAGCAAAGGCCAGAAAGGGTGAACGACAATACGGAGCGGTTAAGATTATTGGATATTTCCATCAAAGCATACTAGAGGTCAGCTCATGTGCAAGCGCACTAAAGGTACACAATGTGTACATGTGGCTACGTGTTAATCGAGCTAACACAAAGTCAGCGAAGAGAACTTTTGTCCATTTGACCGTCGCTGGGTTTGCAAGAGCCACTCGGTCTACGAGAATTCTTCACAGAAATAGTCCAATACCGCGTAGAATTTTTTAGAAGATTTGGAGCTAGTTAGCTGGATCGATCGGATGGAAAATCGTGTTGCTTCGTTTTGTTTTTAGGTGTACTGATTGAATATAAGGTTGCTGACGCCAGCAACAGCTCTTTTTAGACCTTACCACACCTAGAAGATCACACTGTGCGAACTAGCAGTACTCATTAGAAGAACAGTTTAATCATTTCCAGGACAATCCCATGTATTATCACTTCGTCAGACGTTAATTCCATTGTTAGAAATTTATGGCTTGTTGTAAGTTCTCCAAGAAATCATCAAAAGTATGTTTTTTTTTTTCCTTCGTTACCCTTTTTATTCGCCCTTTCTTGCTACATGTATGTAGGTATGACTTATTTTGCTGCGTACACCGATATAATCTCTATATTGACTGAACTCAGGAGTCAATTAGGCTCATATCTGACTTAATTTTGTCAAGCGCAAATGCGGTTACTTTCCACGGCTTGAAAATTCTAAACCTTTTAACCTCTCCTTCCCCTTAGCCTTTTTCCCACCGTTCCTCTCCCTTGCAACTTCCATTGCTCGCCATCCCCTCTTCTCTTGCTCTCGTTTATAATATCGCGATCAATAATGATTTCGTGTTCACCCTTCCCTTCAGCCACACACGAACCTATTGTGGATCTATTTTTTCAATATCGAATATATCAAGAGAAATGCGTTTCCCTTTGTGACCCTTTGTGACCCATTTACGAGAACAGAATAAATGTTATCAATTAAAGGCAAAACAACTTAGCACCATGATGTTTTAAATTTTAATTTAGTCCCGGCAAACAAAGCTGAGTTGTGCAGTTTTAACAATAAGAGCTTATGTGAAGTATATATGAAATAATTCATATTTGAACTGCGGTAGTAGATGAAAGTGAAGTGTGATCATCGCAGTAAATTTTCCAATTTAAGCAACTGGAAAGAAGAAGCCTGAAAAAAAAAATCAGGGCTTCCACGGGATTCGAAACCGTGACCGCGATACCGGTGCGATGCTCTACCAACTGAGCTATGAAGCCACACATTGGGAGCGAGGTCAATTAATTGAGTTCATATCTTCCCGTGAGTGAAATGATGTGAAGTATATATGAAATAATTCATATTTGAACTGCGGTAGTAGATGAAAGTGAAGTGTGATCATCGCAGTAAATTTTCCAATTTAAGCAACTGGAAAGAAGAAGCCTGAAAAAAAATCAGGGCTTCAACGGGATTCGAACCCGTGACCTCCGCGATACCGGTGCGATGCTCTACCAACTGAGCTATGAAGCCACACATTGGGAGCGAGGTCAATTAATTGAGTTCATATCTTCCCGTGAGTGAAATGATGTGAAGTATATATGAAATAATTCATATTTGAACTGCGGTAGTAGATGAAAGTGAAGTGTGATCATCGCAGTAAATTTTCCAATTTAAGCAACTGGAAAGAAGAAGCCTGAAAAAAAATCAGGGCTTCAACGGGATTCGAACCCGTGACCTCCGCGATACCGGTGCGATGCTCTACCAACTGAATAGCTCAGTTCAGTTGATAGAGCATCGCACCGGTATCGCGGAGGTCACGAGTTCGAATCCCGTTGAAGCCCTGATTTTTTTCAGGCTTCTTCTTTCCAGTTGCTTAAATTGGAAAATTTACTGCGATGATCACACTTCACTTTTAATAAGAGCTTATGTCACGTAAACATACAAACTGGAATGAAAATAATTGATTTTCTAGAAGGCTACAAAGCATAGCCACTACTTTTATCGCTTAAATTTCTTCAAATTATACCCTTTAGTTTATAGGTTATTTCATTGTAATTTGTTTCAAAACCGTTAGAATACGTTTAAAACAAAAATGTAATTAGCAAATCTAAATTTATCAGTGAAGGAAACTAAATGAGGCCGATGTGCCAATTTCATTGACAGTTAACCTTCTTAGTAAATCAATTCAAAGAGCATTAAATAAAATGATTTAAATAATTCGTGTACAATTTTAAAACTACTATTTGGGCCTAATTTCATTGTTTTATTTTGTTACTTTTGGCTGTTTTCGACTAATTATTAGATGTTGTTTCGGGGGTTAAGTAAACTCACTCTAACACTTTTAACTTAAACGTCCGTGATGTAAAAGTAGCGAGTTTGTATGAGTCCGACTGGGCCAATCTGGAGTCTGTTCTGTCTTTTGAAATAATAACCGAATGAAAAGCTGAGAAAACGATTCTATTGCTTCGTACTGAATTACGCTTTCAAATGGCTAATCTGATAAAACGGATGCTACATAGCTATTGCTACCTTTTTTTTTTTCCTCCTGTAGTAATACATGTATGCATGACAATTTATTTCAAAAACACTTTTCACGTGGGTTCTTTTTTCTGTTGTAATCAGTTAAGTAGTTACAAAAAAAAAGCTTTCGCAGAGAGAGAAACAATTCTTGTTTCTTCAGTTGGGTAGACAGCCTGTACACCAAGGAGAGTAAACTGTTTCTGTTAACATTTTTCGTCATAGGCACTGTGTTCACGAAACCCATTATTCTGCTAGCAAAGAATTCGCTGCCTGAATTAATTCGTTCTAGCATACGTCGGGAGACGTACAATGAAAAGGGAGACACGGGGTGAGGCCGGAGGGATCGCGAAGAACAGTGTCCGGTGGAGAGCAATGGTGGAAGCCCGACCGAGTATGCCTCACCAGGGGTAAAGAGGATTACACAAGAACTAAAGCATTTGTGTCCTGAGTTTATTTTATTTTTTTCAGAGAATGAAAAAATTCTCCCCTTAATAATTCTCGCCATTGGCATAATTACTTCAGCTCTCTATGGGTGTCTGTGTCGATGAATTGAAAATAAGTTTGCATAATTGGAAACAGTACGAAATCCTTGTCGTGTTCCTCTTTCACACCAATAACAACAGACTGGTAAGTGGTAGTTTTTATAATTTTCACTCTAGGGATACTTTTACGGTAGCCGTATACCTCCACCGTGTGTTTTAGCCACCTTAGTGACACCTTTGAACTGAACTCCAACTTAAGGTAACTCTTCTATTTTGGTTTCTGATTTTGCGGGGAAATTATGATACAAAACGGAAACGAAACATTTCGTGATTTGGCTAACATACAACGTATACTAAATTGATACTGAAATAATATCCCTGATCAATTCGAAATAAAGTTCCTTCTGTTTTCACTGAACTGTTTGGGCGTTTTATTGCGTTTCTCTGTTTCATTCGTTCACTCATCCATTCATCCATCCGTCCCTCAGTCTGTCATCCATACATCAGGCCACCCAGATAAAGTTTGAAATGTGACAAGTCCGTGGGAGCTTTACAAAACAAATTGGATTCTCTCTTTTGGCTTTTAATATAACAATCTTTCTGAGCCATTGTTTCTATCTTATATATAGTTATATTAAATAAACACATACACAAAAAAATAGAATTGGTTTCACACAATCGTAATAATTTTGTTTTAGTGTATCTATAGTCTCTCGTCGTAACTGTTGTTAATTATTATTTTTAATACCGCTAGTTTATGAGCTGTCTC
The DNA here is from genome assembly GCF_964199315.1 of Orbicella franksi. Lineage (NCBI taxonomy): Eukaryota > Metazoa > Cnidaria > Anthozoa > Scleractinia > Merulinidae > Orbicella > Orbicella franksi. The sequence continues at coordinate 13,848 of NW_027670637.1, forward strand.
TAATCATTGTTGTCAATTTTAATCTCTGTTCTCTTGCTGCCTTCAGTTGTATTTAGTTGTGCCTAGTTGTATATTTACAATTCGTGTAAACATGACCAGCGTAGATTAGCTCGGCTATCCGCGGGCACGTTCAGATAATTGTGATTTTAATTTGAAAACAAAGTAAAATGTATGTATCGTAAGAGTGCTCGATACAAATACATGCAGAGCGAAATACGAATTAAGATAGAAACTACAGTTACTCGAATTTCACGTTTGTGATTCTTTTGAGGCAGGCGTATACCCCCACCGTAGCGTTTAAGTGTCATTGTCTGAGAAAGTGTTCCAGGGACCAAAAGTTGTGGTCAACCGATTTGGCTGAAACTTGGCACAGAAGTTGGATGCAATGAGATATTCCAAAGCCAATTTGGCTCACTTCTCTGACTTTTAGTTTTGGAGTTTCAGGGGGGTCTCATTTTTTGCTCTTTGAGCACCAAAATCCCAGCCTTCCAGGGGACATTTTGAAAGTGCCATAGAACCCAATTAGTAAACTGTGCTTCCAAATGAATTTGACCATGAACTCTACTATAATAGAAGTTTCATTTCATACATGTAACTTTGTCCTCGAGGTATTGGACAGAGAGGAGCCCTGGGCTAGAGTTTGGCAAAAATTGATGTCAAAATTACAACCCAAAATTGCCATTTTTCAAAAACTCAGTGTATCTACCTGCCTTCTTGCATAACTTCTGTACCTATACCATTATTTACTTTAGTGACCCAGTTATCAGAATCAGTTGAGAAAAATTTGGCTTATCAAAGTTTGTTGAATTTTTGCCACAAACACTCCATGCCCCTCTAAGGCCATTCAAAATGGAATTTTGAGCATAATTCATGCCATAAACAAACCAAATTGCTGACATGAAACCCTTATTCTGTATTTGGTGAGTGAAAATGAATTGTTAAAGCCAAATCGGTTTCATTGTTCAGAAATACTGTGATTCTTACCGTACATTTGCTCTTAAAAGACCAACATTTATCCTACAACAAAATGCGCAAGTTAACAACATACCGTGTCTAACGTAAGTAATTTAGGATTGAGGGGTGTAACAAGTTCACTAGCAGGTGTCCTCTCCCCACCCACTACCCCCCCCCCCCCTGTCACACACGCGTAGAAAACCAGAAATCTACTTTCTAGGGAAAAGTTTGAGTAACGAAAGTGTTAGGTGAGATTAGGTGTTAGGTAGACTTTGAGACAATATAGGTAGATTTTGAGACAATATTAGGACTTCATAACGATGCGAAGCAGAGTCCATATGTGGGAAAACATTCTCTAGCATGGTGTCATTATGAAGTCGTAATACTGTCTCAAAATCGAATGTATTTTTTTATCGCGATTCATCTATTTTTGTAGAAAACAAAAAATGTTTAATCAATTAATCGAGCTTCAGAATACAACGATAAATCTGAGATAGGTTTCAAACTGGGTATAAGATTCCTAAAATTATGCTACCTCCATTTACGTACTAAAATAACTAATTATAACATAACTAAAGCAAAGTGCGCGCTCTGATTGGTTTATTTAGCGTCTACTATTTGCCCATGGGTGTACGCTGCTGACGTGTGTGCTAATGTTTACAAAGCGAATCTTTTGACTGACATTGTTTCCAAAGTAATGGCTGACGTTCTTCTGCCAGAAATGCGAAACTGTCTTCACAGTTGTCTGAAGATGAAACTTTATCGAGTTACTGGTGTGCAGTCGGTTGTCATGAATGAATTTTCGCGCGCTTGTTTTCTCTTGTCGTGTAAGACTACACGAACATTTTTTTGTGATGTAGCTCAATAAAAGGACTTCTGACAGTGAAGAATGATCATCGCAGTTAATTTTCCAATTTAAGCAATTGGAAAGAAGAAGCCACAATGGGTGTGGCTTCATAGCTCAGTTGGTAGAGCATCGCACCGGCATCGCGGAGGTCACGGGTTCGAATCCCGTTGAAGCCCTGATTTTTTTCAGGCTTCTTCTTTCAAATTGCTTAAATTGGAAAATTAACTGCGATGATCATTCTTCACTGTCATCTACAACCGCAGTTCATATATGAATTATTTCATATAAACTTCACATCAAAAGGACTTCTGTTGTTCCAATGTCTCAGTGTTATATTATAAAACAAATGGTA
>NW_027670639.1:0-13371 GCF_964199315.1 Orbicella franksi
TGCCTCGGTCTTAAAACTCTTAAAGTTCGGGAAAAGCAAAGCTTAGACTGAAAGCAAACAAGTCTCGATAACGCAGAAAATAAATCTGTTAGATGGACGGCAATACGGGAAACGTTTACCCGAAACATCAACCACAACAGCGACAGCAAAATACAAACAAATTGGAAAAAATCCAAAAAATCCAAAAATCAGTCAATCAATTTAAGAAAAACTATTGCGGCACCGAACAGCTTGGAAAAAAAACGAAGAAGACCAAGAAATAAAAAGAAAAAGAAATTTAAAAAATCAATCAATCAATAAAAAAATTAAAAATAAACCAAAGCGGCTTAAAAAAAACCCCCAAAAAATTAGAACTAAATAAGTCAATCGATTAATTAAACCAACAAAAATGTTCGGCGTGGCTGGGATTTTCTTCCCGGCCCGAGTTCAAATCTCAATCGGGGGAGAAGTTATTCGACCCCCAAGCCGTTCGAGAATAACCCCTTTAATAACATATTGAGACTTGAACTCACGACCGCCAGATGCGACCCTGGATCAGCCGCGCGCAGCCCATCCCGCAGGACCACCTGGAAATCCCTTGGGTTGTTGCTAACAAATTAAGATGTGTATAGTACGTGCTGATATGCTAGTTTCCGGTTCCGCTTAGTCAAAGAGTGGGACTGTATTCTGCTAGTTATAGACCTGAGGCTAGAAACTCCAGCGTTATATATTCCTTACCGTCGTCAGCCAGAATTGCGCATTTTTCAGCCCAAATTGAGGCGTATTCGGACAGGATTCCAAACAGTTAGCAAGCCAAAAGGTAACGGTTGGAAATTTGAAAACAGACATACACTTCAAAACTAATTGTAATTGCCGAGTATCGTTGGCGAATGCTGCTTGTCATTGCGCGCTTATTCAATTCAAAGATATCGCTATGTCTGCCAAGTTAAGCGGTACCGCACAACTTAAGATTTGCTTACAGTTGGTGGACTCACTGCGAATGAGAACGGGTGTTTTCCTATGCGGTGTTTGCTACAATTTATCCATACACGATGTAGCTGAGCTGATCGGCCACTTCTCTCGAGGTCGCGTAAAGCCTTCTACATCCTCAATCAACGACATTTCAAGAAAACCAGCCAATATGTATTCTGCCTAAGCCAGAGGTTGGCCCATGTTAATTGTTTATGTCGCTATTGGCCGCTGGAAAACCGAGTCATGGAATTGCTTCCCACTAACAAATCGTTTAGGCCCTGAACTGCCTCGGTCTTAAAACTCTTAAAGTTCGGGAAAAGCAAAGCTTAGACTGAAAGCAAACAAGTCTCGATAACGCAGAAAATAAATCTGTTAGATGGACGGCAATACGGGAAACGTTTACCCGAAACATCAACCACAACAGCGACAGCAAAATACAAACAAATTGGAAAAAATCCAAAAAATCCAAAAATCAGTCAATCAATTTAAGAAAAACTATTGCGGCACCGAACAGCTTGGAAAAAAAACGAAGAAGACCAAGAAATAAAAAGAAAAAGAAATTTAAAAAATCAATCAATCAATAAAAAAATTAAAAATAAACCAAAGCGGCTTAAAAAAAACCCCCAAAAAATTAGAACTAAATAAGTCAATCGATTAATTAAACCAACAAAAATGTTCGGCGTGGCTGGGATTTTCTTCCCGGCCCGAGTTCAAATCTCAATCGGGGGAGAAGTTATTCGACCCCCAAGCCGTTCGAGAATAACCCCTTTAATAACATATTGAGACTTGAACTCACGACCGCCAGATGCGACCCTGGATCAGCCGCGCGCAGCCCATCCCGCAGGACCACCTGGAAATCCCTTGGGTTGTTGCTAACAAATTAAGATGTGTATAGTACGTGCTGATATGCTAGTTTCCGGTTCCGCTTAGTCAAAGAGTGGGACTGTATTCTGCTAGTTATAGACCTGAGGCTAGAAACTCCAGCGTTATATATTCCTTACCGTCGTCAGCCAGAATTGCGCATTTTTCAGCCCAAATTGAGGCGTATTCGGACAGGATTCCAAACAGTTAGCAAGCCAAAAGGTAACGGTTGGAAATTTGAAAACAGACATACACTTCAAAACTAATTGTAATTGCCGAGTATCGTTGGCGAATGCTGCTTGTCATTGCGCGCTTATTCAATTCAAAGATATCGCTATGTCTGCCAAGTTAAGCGGTACCGCACAACTTAAGATTTGCTTACAGTTGGTGGACTCACTGCGAACGAGAACGGGTGTTTTCCTATGCGGTGTTTGCTACAATTTATCCATACACGATGTAGCTGAGCTGATCGGCCACTTCTCTCGAGGTCGCGTAAAGCCTTCTACATCCTCAATCAACGACATTTCAAGAAAACCAGCCAATATGTATTCTGCCTAAGCCAGAGGTTGGCCCATGTTAATTGTTTATGTCGCTATTGGCCGCTGGAAAACCGAGTCATGGAATTGCTTCCCACTAACAAATCGTTTAGGCCCTGAACTGCCTCGGTCTTAAAACTCTTAAAGTTCGGGAAAAGCAAAGCTTAGACTGAAAGCAAACAAGTCTCGATAACGCAGAAAATAAATCTGTTAGATGGACGGCAATACGGGAAACGTTTACCCGAAACATCAACCACAACAGCGACAGCAAAATACAAACAAATTGGAAAAAATCCAAAAAATCCAAAAATCAGTCAATCAATTTAAGAAAAACTATTGCGGCACCGAACAGCTTGGAAAAAAAACGAAGAAGACCAAGAAATAAAAAGAAAAAGAAATTTAAAAAATCAATCAATCAATAAAAAAATTAAAAATAAACCAAAGCGGCTTAAAAAAAACCCCCAAAAAATTAGAACTAAATAAGTCAATCGATTAATTAAACCAACAAAAATGTTCGGCGTGGCTGGGATTTTCTTCCCGGCCCGAGTTCAAATCTCAATCGGGGGAGAAGTTATTCGACCCCCAAGCCGTTCGAGAATAACCCCTTTAATAACATATTGAGACTTGAACTCACGACCGCCAGATGCGACCCTGGATCAGCCGCGCGCAGCCCATCCCGCAGGACCACCTGGAAATCCCTTGGGTTGTTGCTAACAAATTAAGATGTGTATAGTACGTGCTGATATGCTAGTTTCCGGTTCCGCTTAGTCAAAGAGTGGGACTGTATTCTGCTAGTTATAGACCTGAGGCTAGAAACTCCAGCGTTATATATTCCTTACCGTCGTCAGCCAGAATTGCGCATTTTTCAGCCCAAATTGAGGCGTATTCGGACAGGATTCCAAACAGTTAGCAAGCCAAAAGGTAACGGTTGGAAATTTGAAAACAGACATACACTTCAAAACTAATTGTAATTGCCGAGTATCGTTGGCGAATGCTGCTTGTCATTGCGCGCTTATTCAATTCAAAGATATCGCTATGTCTGCCAAGTTAAGCGGTACCGCACAACTTAAGATTTGCTTACAGTTGGTGGACTCACTGCGAACGAGAACGGGTGTTTTCCTATGCGGTGTTTGCTACAATTTATCCATACACGATGTAGCTGAGCTGATCGGCCACTTCTCTCGAGGTCGCGTAAAGCCTTCTACATCCTCAATCAACGACATTTCAAGAAAACCAGCCAATATGTATTCTGCCTAAGCCAGAGGTTGGCCCATGTTAATTGTTTATGTCGCTATTGGCCGCTGGAAAACCGAGTCATGGAATTGCTTCCCACTAACAAATCGTTTAGGCCCTGAACTGCCTCGGTCTTAAAACTCTTAAAGTTCGGGAAAAGCAAAGCTTAGACTGAAAGCAAACAAGTCTCGATAACGCAGAAAATAAATCTGTTAGATGGACGGCAATACGGGAAACGTTTACCCGAAACATCAACCACAACAGCGACAGCAAAATACAAACAAATTGGAAAAAATCCAAAAAATCCAAAAATCAGTCAATCAATTTAAGAAAAACTATTGCGGCACCGAACAGCTTGGAAAAAAAACGAAGAAGACCAAGAAATAAAAAGAAAAAGAAATTTAAAAAATCAATCAATCAATAAAAAAATTAAAAATAAACCAAAGCGGCTTAAAAAAAACCCCCAAAAAATTAGAACTAAATAAGTCAATCGATTAATTAAACCAACAAAAATGTTCGGCGTGGCTGGGATTTTCTTCCCGGCCCGAGTTCAAATCTCAATCGGGGGAGAAGTTATTCGACCCCCAAGCCGTTCGAGAATAACCCCTTTAATAACATATTGAGACTTGAACTCACGACCGCCAGATGCGACCCTGGATCAGCCGCGCGCAGCCCATCCCGCAGGACCACCTGGAAATCCCTTGGGTTGTTGCTAACAAATTAAGATGTGTATAGTACGTGCTGATATGCTAGTTTCCGGTTCCGCTTAGTCAAAGAGTGGGACTGTATTCTGCTAGTTATAGACCTGAGGCTAGAAACTCCAGCGTTATATATTCCTTACCGTCGTCAGCCAGAATTGCGCATTTTTCAGCCCAAATTGAGGCGTATTCGGACAGGATTCCAAACAGTTAGCAAGCCAAAAGGTAACGGTTGGAAATTTGAAAACAGACATACACTTCAAAACTAATTGTAATTGCCGAGTATCGTTGGCGAATGCTGCTTGTCATTGCGCGCTTATTCAATTCAAAGATATCGCTATGTCTGCCAAGTTAAGCGGTACCGCACAACTTAAGATTTGCTTACAGTTGGTGGACTCACTGCGAACGAGAACGGGTGTTTTCCTATGCGGTGTTTGCTACAATTTATCCATACACGATGTAGCTGAGCTGATCGGCCACTTCTCTCGAGGTCGCGTAAAGCCTTCTACATCCTCAATCAACGACATTTCAAGAAAACCAGCCAATATGTATTCTGCCTAAGCCAGAGGTTGGCCCATGTTAATTGTTTATGTCGCTATTGGCCGCTGGAAAACCGAGTCATGGAATTGCTTCCCACTAACAAATCGTTTAGGCCCTGAACTGCCTCGGTCTTAAAACTCTTAAAGTTCGGGAAAAGCAAAGCTTAGACTGAAAGCAAACAAGTCTCGATAACGCAGAAAATAAATCTGTTAGATGGACGGCAATACGGGAAACGTTTACCCGAAACATCAACCACAACAGCGACAGCAAAATACAAACAAATTGGAAAAAATCCAAAAAATCCAAAAATCAGTCAATCAATTTAAGAAAAACTATTGCGGCACCGAACAGCTTGGAAAAAAAACGAAGAAGACCAAGAAATAAAAAGAAAAAGAAATTTAAAAAATCAATCAATCAATAAAAAAATTAAAAATAAACCAAAGCGGCTTAAAAAAAACCCCCAAAAAATTAGAACTAAATAAGTCAATCGATTAATTAAACCAACAAAAATGTTCGGCGTGGCTGGGATTTTCTTCCCGGCCCGAGTTCAAATCTCAATCGGGGGAGAAGTTATTCGACCCCCAAGCCGTTCGAGAATAACCCCTTTAATAACATATTGAGACTTGAACTCACGACCGCCAGATGCGACCCTGGATCAGCCGCGCGCAGCCCATCCCGCAGGACCACCTGGAAATCCCTTGGGTTGTTGCTAACAAATTAAGATGTGTATAGTACGTGCTGATATGCTAGTTTCCGGTTCCGCTTAGTCAAAGAGTGGGACTGTATTCTGCTAGTTATAGACCTGAGGCTAGAAACTCCAGCGTTATATATTCCTTACCGTCGTCAGCCAGAATTGCGCATTTTTCAGCCCAAATTGAGGCGTATTCGGACAGGATTCCAAACAGTTAGCAAGCCAAAAGGTAACGGTTGGAAATTTGAAAACAGACATACACTTCAAAACTAATTGTAATTGCCGAGTATCGTTGGCGAATGCTGCTTGTCATTGCGCGCTTATTCAATTCAAAGATATCGCTATGTCTGCCAAGTTAAGCGGTACCGCACAACTTAAGATTTGCTTACAGTTGGTGGACTCACTGCGAACGAGAACGGGTGTTTTCCTATGCGGTGTTTGCTACAATTTATCCATACACGATGTAGCTGAGCTGATCGGCCACTTCTCTCGAGGTCGCGTAAAGCCTTCTACATCCTCAATCAACGACATTTCAAGAAAACCAGCCAATATGTATTCTGCCTAAGCCAGAGGTTGGCCCATGTTAATTGTTTATGTCGCTATTGGCCGCTGGAAAACCGAGTCATGGAATTGCTTCCCACTAACAAATCGTTTAGGCCCTGAACTGCCTCGGTCTTAAAACTCTTAAAGTTCGGGAAAAGCAAAGCTTAGACTGAAAGCAAACAAGTCTCGATAACGCAGAAAATAAATCTGTTAGATGGACGGCAATACGGGAAACGTTTACCCGAAACATCAACCACAACAGCGACAGCAAAATACAAACAAATTGGAAAAAATCCAAAAAATCCAAAAATCAGTCAATCAATTTAAGAAAAACTATTGCGGCACCGAACAGCTTGGAAAAAAAACGAAGAAGACCAAGAAATAAAAAGAAAAAGAAATTTAAAAAATCAATCAATCAATAAAAAAATTAAAAATAAACCAAAGCGGCTTAAAAAAAACCCCCAAAAAATTAGAACTAAATAAGTCAATCGATTAATTAAACCAACAAAAATGTTCGGCGTGGCTGGGATTTTCTTCCCGGCCCGAGTTCAAATCTCAATCGGGGGAGAAGTTATTCGACCCCCAAGCCGTTCGAGAATAACCCCTTTAATAACATATTGAGACTTGAACTCACGACCGCCAGATGCGACCCTGGATCAGCCGCGCGCAGCCCATCCCGCAGGACCACCTGGAAATCCCTTGGGTTGTTGCTAACAAATTAAGATGTGTATAGTACGTGCTGATATGCTAGTTTCCGGTTCCGCTTAGTCAAAGAGTGGGACTGTATTCTGCTAGTTATAGACCTGAGGCTAGAAACTCCAGCGTTATATATTCCTTACCGTCGTCAGCCAGAATTGCGCATTTTTCAGCCCAAATTGAGGCGTATTCGGACAGGATTCCAAACAGTTAGCAAGCCAAAAGGTAACGGTTGGAAATTTGAAAACAGACATACACTTCAAAACTAATTGTAATTGCCGAGTATCGTTGGCGAATGCTGCTTGTCATTGCGCGCTTATTCAATTCAAAGATATCGCTATGTCTGCCAAGTTAAGCGGTACCGCACAACTTAAGATTTGCTTACAGTTGGTGGACTCACTGCGAACGAGAACGGGTGTTTTCCTATGCGGTGTTTGCTACAATTTATCCATACACGATGTAGCTGAGCTGATCGGCCACTTCTCTCGAGGTCGCGTAAAGCCTTCTACATCCTCAATCAACGACATTTCAAGAAAACCAGCCAATATGTATTCTGCCTAAGCCAGAGGTTGGCCCATGTTAATTGTTTATGTCGCTATTGGCCGCTGGAAAACCGAGTCATGGAATTGCTTCCCACTAACAAATCGTTTAGGCCCTGAACTGCCTCGGTCTTAAAACTCTTAAAGTTCGGGAAAAGCAAAGCTTAGACTGAAAGCAAACAAGTCTCGATAACGCAGAAAATAAATCTGTTAGATGGACGGCAATACGGGAAACGTTTACCCGAAACATCAACCACAACAGCGACAGCAAAATACAAACAAATTGGAAAAAATCCAAAAAATCCAAAAATCAGTCAATCAATTTAAGAAAAACTATTGCGGCACCGAACAGCTTGGAAAAAAAACGAAGAAGACCAAGAAATAAAAAGAAAAAGAAATTTAAAAAATCAATCAATCAATAAAAAAATTAAAAATAAACCAAAGCGGCTTAAAAAAAACCCCCAAAAAATTAGAACTAAATAAGTCAATCGATTAATTAAACCAACAAAAATGTTCGGCGTGGCTGGGATTTTCTTCCCGGCCCGAGTTCAAATCTCAATCGGGGGAGAAGTTATTCGACCCCCAAGCCGTTCGAGAATAACCCCTTTAATAACATATTGAGACTTGAACTCACGACCGCCAGATGCGACCCTGGATCAGCCGCGCGCAGCCCATCCCGCAGGACCACCTGGAAATCCCTTGGGTTGTTGCTAACAAATTAAGATGTGTATAGTACGTGCTGATATGCTAGTTTCCGGTTCCGCTTAGTCAAAGAGTGGGACTGTATTCTGCTAGTTATAGACCTGAGGCTAGAAACTCCAGCGTTATATATTCCTTACCGTCGTCAGCCAGAATTGCGCATTTTTCAGCCCAAATTGAGGCGTATTCGGACAGGATTCCAAACAGTTAGCAAGCCAAAAGGTAACGGTTGGAAATTTGAAAACAGACATACACTTCAAAACTAATTGTAATTGCCGAGTATCGTTGGCGAATGCTGCTTGTCATTGCGCGCTTATTCAATTCAAAGATATCGCTATGTCTGCCAAGTTAAGCGGTACCGCACAACTTAAGATTTGCTTACAGTTGGTGGACTCACTGCGAACGAGAACGGGTGTTTTCCTATGCGGTGTTTGCTACAATTTATCCATACACGATGTAGCTGAGCTGATCGGCCACTTCTCTCGAGGTCGCGTAAAGCCTTCTACATCCTCAATCAACGACATTTCAAGAAAACCAGCCAATATGTATTCTGCCTAAGCCAGAGGTTGGCCCATGTTAATTGTTTATGTCGCTATTGGCCGCTGGAAAACCGAGTCATGGAATTGCTTCCCACTAACAAATCGTTTAGGCCCTGAACTGCCTCGGTCTTAAAACTCTTAAAGTTCGGGAAAAGCAAAGCTTAGACTGAAAGCAAACAAGTCTCGATAACGCAGAAAATAAATCTGTTAGATGGACGGCAATACGGGAAACGTTTACCCGAAACATCAACCACAACAGCGACAGCAAAATACAAACAAATTGGAAAAAATCCAAAAAATCCAAAAATCAGTCAATCAATTTAAGAAAAACTATTGCGGCACCGAACAGCTTGGAAAAAAAACGAAGAAGACCAAGAAATAAAAAGAAAAAGAAATTTAAAAAATCAATCAATCAATAAAAAAATTAAAAATAAACCAAAGCGGCTTAAAAAAAACCCCCAAAAAATTAGAACTAAATAAGTCAATCGATTAATTAAACCAACAAAAATGTTCGGCGTGGCTGGGATTTTCTTCCCGGCCCGAGTTCAAATCTCAATCGGGGGAGAAGTTATTCGACCCCCAAGCCGTTCGAGAATAACCCCTTTAATAACATATTGAGACTTGAACTCACGACCGCCAGATGCGACCCTGGATCAGCCGCGCGCAGCCCATCCCGCAGGACCACCTGGAAATCCCTTGGGTTGTTGCTAACAAATTAAGATGTGTATAGTACGTGCTGATATGCTAGTTTCCGGTTCCGCTTAGTCAAAGAGTGGGACTGTATTCTGCTAGTTATAGACCTGAGGCTAGAAACTCCAGCGTTATATATTCCTTACCGTCGTCAGCCAGAATTGCGCATTTTTCAGCCCAAATTGAGGCGTATTCGGACAGGATTCCAAACAGTTAGCAAGCCAAAAGGTAACGGTTGGAAATTTGAAAACAGACATACACTTCAAAACTAATTGTAATTGCCGAGTATCGTTGGCGAATGCTGCTTGTCATTGCGCGCTTATTCAATTCAAAGATATCGCTATGTCTGCCAAGTTAAGCGGTACCGCACAACTTAAGATTTGCTTACAGTTGGTGGACTCACTGCGAACGAGAACGGGTGTTTTCCTATGCGGTGTTTGCTACAATTTATCCATACACGATGTAGCTGAGCTGATCGGCCACTTCTCTCGAGGTCGCGTAAAGCCTTCTACATCCTCAATCAACGACATTTCAAGAAAACCAGCCAATATGTATTCTGCCTAAGCCAGAGGTTGGCCCATGTTAATTGTTTATGTCGCTATTGGCCGCTGGAAAACCGAGTCATGGAATTGCTTCCCACTAACAAATCGTTTAGGCCCTGAACTGCCTCGGTCTTAAAACTCTTAAAGTTCGGGAAAAGCAAAGCTTAGACTGAAAGCAAACAAGTCTCGATAACGCAGAAAATAAATCTGTTAGATGGGCGGCAATACGGGAAACGTTTACCCGAAACATCAACCACAACAGCGACAGCAAAATACAAACAAATTGGAAAAAATCCAAAAAATCCAAAAATCAGTCAATCAATTTAAGAAAAACTATTGCGGCACCGAACAGCTTGGAAAAAAAACGAAGAAGACCAAGAAATAAAAAGAAAAAGAAATTTAAAAAATCAATCAATCAATAAAAAAATTAAAAATAAACCAAAGCGGCTTAAAAAAAACCCCCAAAAAATTAGAACTAAATAAGTCAATCGATTAATTAAACCAACAAAAATGTTCGGCGTGGCTGGGATTTTCTTCCCGGCCCGAGTTCAAATCTCAATCGGGGGAGAAGTTATTCGACCCCCAAGCCGTTCGAGAATAACCCCTTTAATAACATATTGAGACTTGAACTCACGACCGCCAGATGCGACCCTGGATCAGCCGCGCGCAGCCCATCCCGCAGGACCACCTGGAAATCCCTTGGGTTGTTGCTAACAAATTAAGATGTGTATAGTACGTGCTGATATGCTAGTTTCCGGTTCCGCTTAGTCAAAGAGTGGGACTGTATTCTGCTAGTTATAGACCTGAGGCTAGAAACTCCAGCGTTATATATTCCTTACCGTCGTCAGCCAGAATTGCGCATTTTTCAGCCCAAATTGAGGCGTATTCGGACAGGATTCCAAACAGTTAGCAAGCCAAAAGGTAACGGTTGGAAATTTGAAAACAGACATACACTTCAAAACTAATTGTAATTGCCGAGTATCGTTGGCGAATGCTGCTTGTCATTGCGCGCTTATTCAATTCAAAGATATCGCTATGTCTGCCAAGTTAAGCGGTACCGCACAACTTAAGATTTGCTTACAGTTGGTGGACTCACTGCGAACGAGAACGGGTGTTTTCCTATGCGGTGTTTGCTACAATTTATCCATACACGATGTAGCTGAGCTGATCGGCCACTTCTCTCGAGGTCGCGTAAAGCCTTCTACATCCTCAATCAACGACATTTCAAGAAAACCAGCCAATATGTATTCTGCCTAAGCCAGAGGTTGGCCCATGTTAATTGTTTATGTCGCTATTGGCCGCTGGAAAACCGAGTCATGGAATTGCTTCCCACTAACAAATCGTTTAGGCCCTGAACTGCCTCGGTCTTAAAACTCTTAAAGTTCGGGAAAAGCAAAGCTTAGACTGAAAGCAAACAAGTCTCGATAACGCAGAAAATAAATCTGTTAGATGGACGGCAATACGGGAAACGTTTACCCGAAACATCAACCACAACAGCGACAGCAAAATACAAACAAATTGGAAAAAATCCAAAAAATCCAAAAATCAGTCAATCAATTTAAGAAAAACTATTGCGGCACCGAACAGCTTGGAAAAAAAACGAAGAAGACCAAGAAATAAAAAGAAAAAGAAATTTAAAAAATCAATCAATCAATAAAAAAATTAAAAATAAACCAAAGCGGCTTAAAAAAAACCCCCAAAAAATTAGAACTAAATAAGTCAATCGATTAATTAAACCAACAAAAATGTTCGGCGTGGCTGGGATTTTCTTCCCGGCCCGAGTTCAAATCTCAATCGGGGGAGAAGTTATTCGACCCCCAAGCCGTTCGAGAATAACCCCTTTAATAACATATTGAGACTTGAACTCACGACCGCCAGATGCGACCCTGGATCAGCCGCGCGCAGCCCATCCCGCAGGACCACCTGGAAATCCCTTGGGTTGTTGCTAACAAATTAAGATGTGTATAGTACGTGCTGATATGCTAGTTTCCGGTTCCGCTTAGTCAAAGAGTGGGACTGTATTCTGCTAGTTATAGACCTGAGGCTAGAAACTCCAGCGTTATATATTCCTTACCGTCGTCAGCCAGAATTGCGCATTTTTCAGCCCAAATTGAGGCGTATTCGGACAGGATTCCAAACAGTTAGCAAGCCAAAAGGTAACGGTTGGAAATTTGAAAACAGACATACACTTCAAAACTAATTGTAATTGCCGAGTATCGTTGGCGAATGCTGCTTGTCATTGCGCGCTTATTCAATTCAAAGATATCGCTATGTCTGCCAAGTTAAGCGGTACCGCACAACTTAAGATTTGCTTACAGTTGGTGGACTCACTGCGAACGAGAACGGGTGTTTTCCTATGCGGTGTTTGCTACAATTTATCCATACACGATGTAGCTGAGCTGATCGGCCACTTCTCTCGAGGTCGCGTAAAGCCTTCTACATCCTCAATCAACGACATTTCAAGAAAACCAGCCAATATGTATTCTGCCTAAGCCAGAGGTTGGCCCATGTTAATTGTTTATGTCGCTATTGGCCGCTGGAAAACCGAGTCATGGAATTGCTTCCCACTAACAAATCGTTTAGGCCCTGAACTGCCTCGGTCTTAAAACTCTTAAAGTTCGGGAAAAGCAAAGCTTAGACTGAAAGCAAACAAGTCTCGATAACGCAGAAAATAAATCTGTTAGATGGACGGCAATACGGGAAACGTTTACCCGAAACATCAACCACAACAGCGACAGCAAAATACAAACAAATTGGAAAAAATCCAAAAAATCCAAAAATCAGTCAATCAATTTAAGAAAAACTATTGCGGCACCGAACAGCTTGGAAAAAAAACGAAGAAGACCAAGAAATAAAAAGAAAAAGAAATTTAAAAAATCAATCAATCAATAAAAAAATTAAAAATAAACCAAAGCGGCTTAAAAAAAACCCCCAAAAAATTAGAACTAAATAAGTCAATCGATTAATTAAACCAACAAAAATGTTCGGCGTGGCTGGGATTTTCTTCCCGGCCCGAGTTCAAATCTCAATCGGGGGAGAAGTTATTCGACCCCCAAGCCGTTCGAGAATAACCCCTTTAATAACATATTGAGACTTGAACTCACGACCGCCAGATGCGACCCTGGATCAGCCGCGCGCAGCCCATCCCGCAGGACCACCTGGAAATCCCTTGGGTTGTTGCTAACAAATTAAGATGTGTATAGTACGTGCTGATATGCTAGTTTCCGGTTCCGCTTAGTCAAAGAGTGGGACTGTATTCTGCTAGTTATAGACCTGAGGCTAGAAACTCCAGCGTTATATATTCCTTACCGTCGTCAGCCAGAATTGCGCATTTTTCAGCCCAAATTGAGGCGTATTCGGACAGGATTCCAAACAGTTAGCAAGCCAAAAGGTAACGGTTGGAAATTTGAAAACAGACATACACTTCAAAACTAATTGTAATTGCCGAGTATCGTTGGCGAATGCTGCTTGTCATTGCGCGCTTATTCAATTCAAAGATATCGCTATGTCTGCCAAGTTAAGCGGTACCGCACAACTTAAGATTTGCTTACAGTTGGTGGACTCACTGCGAACGAGAACGGGTGTTTTCCTATGCGGTGTTTGCTACAATTTA
>NW_027670643.1:0-18539 GCF_964199315.1 Orbicella franksi
AAGAAAGTTGAGAAGTGACTCTTGGATGCCTCTTAATAGGATCTTAGTTTATTCTCAGTGAATTTATTCTCATTTGAACTCTTCATAGAAAGTTGAGAAGTGAATCTGGGATGCCTCTTTTTTAATAGGGCCCGGGGTGCAGGATCAAACCTCCAGACATGCCTTTTATTGTACATGCCATGCGGGTTTGAAGCCTTAATTTTCAAGTCAGCGCGTGTGATAGATGTCTGGAGAATTTCTTAGTTAATCAGACCTTATTTCATGCCAAATGCAGTCAGACAGCTTATTAAGGAGTGAATTTATTCTCATTTGAACTCTTAAGAAAGTTGAGAAGTGACTCTTGGATGCCTCTTAATAGGATCTTAGTTTATTCTCAGTGAATTTATTCTCATTTGAACTCTTCATAGAAAGTTGAGAAGTGAATCTGGGATGCCTCTTTTTTAATAGGGCCCGGGGTGCAGGATCAAACCTCCAGACATGCCTTTTATTGTACATGCCATGCGGGTTTGAAGCCTTAATTTTCAAGTCAGCGCGTGTGATAGATGTCTGGAGAATTTCTTAGTTAATCAGACCTTATTTCATGCCAAATGCAGTCAGACAGCTTATTAAGGAGTGAATTTATTCTCATTTGAACTCTTAAGAAAGTTGAGAAGTGACTCTTGGATGCCTCTTAATAGGATCTTAGTTTATTCTCAGTGAATTTATTCTCATTTGAACTCTTCATAGAAAGTTGAGAAGTGAATCTGGGATGCCTCTTTTTTAATAGGGCCCGGGGTGCAGGATCAAACCTCCAGACATGCCTTTTATTGTACATGCCATGCGGGTTTGAAGCCTTAATTTTCAAGTCAGCGCGTGTGATAGATGTCTGGAGAATTTCTTAGTTAATCAGACCTTATTTCATGCCAAATGCAGTCAGACAGCTTATTAAGGAGTGAATTTATTCTCATTTGAACTCTTAAGAAAGTTGAGAAGTGACTCTTGGATGCCTCTTAATAGGATCTTAGTTTATTCTCAGTGAATTTATTCTCATTTGAACTCTTCATAGAAAGTTGAGAAGTGAATCTGGGATGCCTCTTTTTTAATAGGGCCCGGGGTGCAGGATCAAACCTCCAGACATGCCTTTTATTGTACATGCCATGCGGGTTTGAAGCCTTAATTTTCAAGTCAGCGCGTGTGATAGATGTCTGGAGAATTTCTTAGTTAATCAGACCTTATTTCATGCCAAATGCAGTCAGACAGCTTATTAAGGAGTGAATTTATTCTCATTTGAACTCTTAAGAAAGTTGAGAAGTGACTCTTGGATGCCTCTTAATAGGATCTTAGTTTATTCTCAGTGAATTTATTCTCATTTGAACTCTTCATAGAAAGTTGAGAAGTGAATCTGGGATGCCTCTTTTTTAATAGGGCCCGGGGTGCAGGATCAAACCTCCAGACATGCCTTTTATTGTACATGCCATGCGGGTTTGAAGCCTTAATTTTCAAGTCAGCGCGTGTGATAGATGTCTGGAGAATTTCTTAGTTAATCAGACCTTATTTCATGCCAAATGCAGTCAGACAGCTTATTAAGGAGTGAATTTATTCTCATTTGAACTCTTAAGAAAGTTGAGAAGTGACTCTTGGATGCCTCTTAATAGGATCTTAGTTTATTCTCAGTGAATTTATTCTCATTTGAACTCTTCATAGAAAGTTGAGAAGTGAATCTGGGATGCCTCTTTTTTAATAGGGCCCGGGGTGCAGGATCAAACCTCCAGACATGCCTTTTATTGTACATGCCATGCGGGTTTGAAGCCTTAATTTTCAAGTCAGCGCGTGTGATAGATGTCTGGAGAATTTCTTAGTTAATCAGACCTTATTTCATGCCAAATGCAGTCAGACAGCTTATTAAGGAGTGAATTTATTCTCATTTGAACTCTTAAGAAAGTTGAGAAGTGACTCTTGGATGCCTCTTAATAGGATCTTAGTTTATTCTCAGTGAATTTATTCTCATTTGAACTCTTCATAGAAAGTTGAGAAGTGAATCTGGGATGCCTCTTTTTTAATAGGGCCCGGGGTGCAGGATCAAACCTCCAGACATGCCTTTTATTGTACATGCCATGCGGGTTTGAAGCCTTAATTTTCAAGTCAGCGCGTGTGATAGATGTCTGGAGAATTTCTTAGTTAATCAGACCTTATTTCATGCCAAATGCAGTCAGACAGCTTATTAAGGAGTGAATTTATTCTCATTTGAACTCTTAAGAAAGTTGAGAAGTGACTCTTGGATGCCTCTTAATAGGATCTTAGTTTATTCTCAGTGAATTTATTCTCATTTGAACTCTTCATAGAAAGTTGAGAAGTGAATCTGGGATGCCTCTTTTTTAATAGGGCCCGGGGTGCAGGATCAAACCTCCAGACATGCCTTTTATTGTACATGCCATGCGGGTTTGAAGCCTTAATTTTCAAGTCAGCGCGTGTGATAGATGTCTGGAGAATTTCTTAGTTAATCAGACCTTATTTCATGCCAAATGCAGTCAGACAGCTTATTAAGGAGTGAATTTATTCTCATTTGAACTCTTAAGAAAGTTGAGAAGTGACTCTTGGATGCCTCTTAATAGGATCTTAGTTTATTCTCAGTGAATTTATTCTCATTTGAACTCTTCATAGAAAGTTGAGAAGTGAATCTGGGATGCCTCTTTTTTAATAGGGCCCGGGGTGCAGGATCAAACCTCCAGACATGCCTTTTATTGTACATGCCATGCGGGTTTGAAGCCTTAATTTTCAAGTCAGCGCGTGTGATAGATGTCTGGAGAATTTCTTAGTTAATCAGACCTTATTTCATGCCAAATGCAGTCAGACAGCTTATTAAGGAGTGAATTTATTCTCATTTGAACTCTTAAGAAAGTTGAGAAGTGACTCTTGGATGCCTCTTAATAGGATCTTAGTTTATTCTCAGTGAATTTATTCTCATTTGAACTCTTCATAGAAAGTTGAGAAGTGAATCTGGGATGCCTCTTTTTTAATAGGGCCCGGGGTGCAGGATCAAACCTCCAGACATGCCTTTTATTGTACATGCCATGCGGGTTTGAAGCCTTAATTTTCAAGTCAGCGCGTGTGATAGATGTCTGGAGAATTTCTTAGTTAATCAGACCTTATTTCATGCCAAATGCAGTCAGACAGCTTATTAAGGAGTGAATTTATTCTCATTTGAACTCTTAAGAAAGTTGAGAAGTGACTCTTGGATGCCTCTTAATAGGATCTTAGTTTATTCTCAGTGAATTTATTCTCATTTGAACTCTTCATAGAAAGTTGAGAAGTGAATCTGGGATGCCTCTTTTTTAATAGGGCCCGGGGTGCAGGATCAAACCTCCAGACATGCCTTTTATTGTACATGCCATGCGGGTTTGAAGCCTTAATTTTCAAGTCAGCGCGTGTGATAGATGTCTGGAGAATTTCTTAGTTAATCAGACCTTATTTCATGCCAAATGCAGTCAGACAGCTTATTAAGGAGTGAATTTATTCTCATTTGAACTCTTAAGAAAGTTGAGAAGTGACTCTTGGATGCCTCTTAATAGGATCTTAGTTTATTCTCAGTGAATTTATTCTCATTTGAACTCTTCATAGAAAGTTGAGAAGTGAATCTGGGATGCCTCTTTTTTAATAGGGCCCGGGGTGCAGGATCAAACCTCCAGACATGCCTTTTATTGTACATGCCATGCGGGTTTGAAGCCTTAATTTTCAAGTCAGCGCGTGTGATAGATGTCTGGAGAATTTCTTAGTTAATCAGACCTTATTTCATGCCAAATGCAGTCAGACAGCTTATTAAGGAGTGAATTTATTCTCATTTGAACTCTTAAGAAAGTTGAGAAGTGACTCTTGGATGCCTCTTAATAGGATCTTAGTTTATTCTCAGTGAATTTATTCTCATTTGAACTCTTCATAGAAAGTTGAGAAGTGAATCTGGGATGCCTCTTTTTTAATAGGGCCCGGGGTGCAGGATCAAACCTCCAGACATGCCTTTTATTGTACATGCCATGCGGGTTTGAAGCCTTAATTTTCAAGTCAGCGCGTGTGATAGATGTCTGGAGAATTTCTTAGTTAATCAGACCTTATTTCATGCCAAATGCAGTCAGACAGCTTATTAAGGAGTGAATTTATTCTCATTTGAACTCTTAAGAAAGTTGAGAAGTGACTCTTGGATGCCTCTTAATAGGATCTTAGTTTATTCTCAGTGAATTTATTCTCATTTGAACTCTTCATAGAAAGTTGAGAAGTGAATCTGGGATGCCTCTTTTTTAATAGGGCCCGGGGTGCAGGATCAAACCTCCAGACATGCCTTTTATTGTACATGCCATGCGGGTTTGAAGCCTTAATTTTCAAGTCAGCGCGTGTGATAGATGTCTGGAGAATTTCTTAGTTAATCAGACCTTATTTCATGCCAAATGCAGTCAGACAGCTTATTAAGGAGTGAATTTATTCTCATTTGAACTCTTAAGAAAGTTGAGAAGTGACTCTTGGATGCCTCTTAATAGGATCTTAGTTTATTCTCAGTGAATTTATTCTCATTTGAACTCTTCATAGAAAGTTGAGAAGTGAATCTGGGATGCCTCTTTTTTAATAGGGCCCGGGGTGCAGGATCAAACCTCCAGACATGCCTTTTATTGTACATGCCATGCGGGTTTGAAGCCTTAATTTTCAAGTCAGCGCGTGTGATAGATGTCTGGAGAATTTCTTAGTTAATCAGACCTTATTTCATGCCAAATGCAGTCAGACAGCTTATTAAGGAGTGAATTTATTCTCATTTGAACTCTTAAGAAAGTTGAGAAGTGACTCTTGGATGCCTCTTAATAGGATCTTAGTTTATTCTCAGTGAATTTATTCTCATTTGAACTCTTCATAGAAAGTTGAGAAGTGAATCTGGGATGCCTCTTTTTTAATAGGGCCCGGGGTGCAGGATCAAACCTCCAGACATGCCTTTTATTGTACATGCCATGCGGGTTTGAAGCCTTAATTTTCAAGTCAGCGCGTGTGATAGATGTCTGGAGAATTTCTTAGTTAATCAGACCTTATTTCATGCCAAATGCAGTCAGACAGCTTATTAAGGAGTGAATTTATTCTCATTTGAACTCTTAAGAAAGTTGAGAAGTGACTCTTGGATGCCTCTTAATAGGATCTTAGTTTATTCTCAGTGAATTTATTCTCATTTGAACTCTTCATAGAAAGTTGAGAAGTGAATCTGGGATGCCTCTTTTTTAATAGGGCCCGGGGTGCAGGATCAAACCTCCAGACATGCCTTTTATTGTACATGCCATGCGGGTTTGAAGCCTTAATTTTCAAGTCAGCGCGTGTGATAGATGTCTGGAGAATTTCTTAGTTAATCAGACCTTATTTCATGCCAAATGCAGTCAGACAGCTTATTAAGGAGTGAATTTATTCTCATTTGAACTCTTAAGAAAGTTGAGAAGTGACTCTTGGATGCCTCTTAATAGGATCTTAGTTTATTCTCAGTGAATTTATTCTCATTTGAACTCTTCATAGAAAGTTGAGAAGTGAATCTGGGATGCCTCTTTTTTAATAGGGCCCGGGGTGCAGGATCAAACCTCCAGACATGCCTTTTATTGTACATGCCATGCGGGTTTGAAGCCTTAATTTTCAAGTCAGCGCGTGTGATAGATGTCTGGAGAATTTCTTAGTTAATCAGACCTTATTTCATGCCAAATGCAGTCAGACAGCTTATTAAGGAGTGAATTTATTCTCATTTGAACTCTTAAGAAAGTTGAGAAGTGACTCTTGGATGCCTCTTAATAGGATCTTAGTTTATTCTCAGTGAATTTATTCTCATTTGAACTCTTCATAGAAAGTTGAGAAGTGAATCTGGGATGCCTCTTTTTTAATAGGGCCCGGGGTGCAGGATCAAACCTCCAGACATGCCTTTTATTGTACATGCCATGCGGGTTTGAAGCCTTAATTTTCAAGTCAGCGCGTGTGATAGATGTCTGGAGAATTTCTTAGTTAATCAGACCTTATTTCATGCCAAATGCAGTCAGACAGCTTATTAAGGAGTGAATTTATTCTCATTTGAACTCTTAAGAAAGTTGAGAAGTGACTCTTGGATGCCTCTTAATAGGATCTTAGTTTATTCTCAGTGAATTTATTCTCATTTGAACTCTTCATAGAAAGTTGAGAAGTGAATCTGGGATGCCTCTTTTTTAATAGGGCCCGGGGTGCAGGATCAAACCTCCAGACATGCCTTTTATTGTACATGCCATGCGGGTTTGAAGCCTTAATTTTCAAGTCAGCGCGTGTGATAGATGTCTGGAGAATTTCTTAGTTAATCAGACCTTATTTCATGCCAAATGCAGTCAGACAGCTTATTAAGGAGTGAATTTATTCTCATTTGAACTCTTAAGAAAGTTGAGAAGTGACTCTTGGATGCCTCTTAATAGGATCTTAGTTTATTCTCAGTGAATTTATTCTCATTTGAACTCTTCATAGAAAGTTGAGAAGTGAATCTGGGATGCCTCTTTTTTAATAGGGCCCGGGGTGCAGGATCAAACCTCCAGACATGCCTTTTATTGTACTTGCCATGCGGGTTTGAAGCCTTAATTTTCAAGTCAGCGCGTGTGATAGATGTCTGGAGAATTTCTTAGTTAATCAGACCTTATTTCATGCCAAATGCAGTCAGACAGCTTATTAAGGAGTGAATTTATTCTCATTTGAACTCTTAAGAAAGTTGAGAAGTGACTCTTGGATGCCTCTTAATAGGATCTTAGTTTATTCTCAGTGAATTTATTCTCATTTGAACTCTTCATAGAAAGTTGAGAAGTGAATCTGGGATGCCTCTTTTTTAATAGGGCCCGGGGTGCAGGATCAAACCTCCAGACATGCCTTTTATTGTACATGCCATGCGGGTTTGAAGCCTTAATTTTCAAGTCAGCGCGTGTGATAGATGTCTGGAGAATTTCTTAGTTAATCAGACCTTATTTCATGCCAAATGCAGTCAGACAGCTTATTAAGGAGTGAATTTATTCTCATTTGAACTCTTAAGAAAGTTGAGAAGTGACTCTTGGATGCCTCTTAATAGGATCTTAGTTTATTCTCAGTGAATTTATTCTCATTTGAACTCTTCATAGAAAGTTGAGAAGTGAATCTGGGATGCCTCTTTTTTAATAGGGCCCGGGGTGCAGGATCAAACCTCCAGACATGCCTTTTATTGTACATGCCATGCGGGTTTGAAGCCTTAATTTTCAAGTCAGCGCGTGTGATAGATGTCTGGAGAATTTCTTAGTTAATCAGACCTTATTTCATGCCAAATGCAGTCAGACAGCTTATTAAGGAGTGAATTTATTCTCATTTGAACTCTTAAGAAAGTTGAGAAGTGACTCTTGGATGCCTCTTAATAGGATCTTAGTTTATTCTCAGTGAATTTATTCTCATTTGAACTCTTCATAGAAAGTTGAGAAGTGAATCTGGGATGCCTCTTTTTTAATAGGGCCCGGGGTGCAGGATCAAACCTCCAGACATGCCTTTTATTGTACATGCCATGCGGGTTTGAAGCCTTAATTTTCAAGTCAGCGCGTGTGATAGATGTCTGGAGAATTTCTTAGTTAATCAGACCTTATTTCATGCCAAATGCAGTCAGACAGCTTATTAAGGAGTGAATTTATTCTCATTTGAACTCTTAAGAAAGTTGAGAAGTGACTCTTGGATGCCTCTTAATAGGATCTTAGTTTATTCTCAGTGAATTTATTCTCATTTGAACTCTTCATAGAAAGTTGAGAAGTGAATCTGGGATGCCTCTTTTTTAATAGGGCCCGGGGTGCAGGATCAAACCTCCAGACATGCCTTTTATTGTACATGCCATGCGGGTTTGAAGCCTTAATTTTCAAGTCAGCGCGTGTGATAGATGTCTGGAGAATTTCTTAGTTAATCAGACCTTATTTCATGCCAAATGCAGTCAGACAGCTTATTAAGGAGTGAATTTATTCTCATTTGAACTCTTAAGAAAGTTGAGAAGTGACTCTTGGATGCCTCTTAATAGGATCTTAGTTTATTCTCAGTGAATTTATTCTCATTTGAACTCTTCATAGAAAGTTGAGAAGTGAATCTGGGATGCCTCTTTTTTAATAGGGCCCGGGGTGCAGGATCAAACCTCCAGACATGCCTTTTATTGTACATGCCATGCGGGTTTGAAGCCTTAATTTTCAAGTCAGCGCGTGTGATAGATGTCTGGAGAATTTCTTAGTTAATCAGACCTTATTTCATGCCAAATGCAGTCAGACAGCTTATTAAGGAGTGAATTTATTCTCATTTGAACTCTTAAGAAAGTTGAGAAGTGACTCTTGGATGCCTCTTAATAGGATCTTAGTTTATTCTCAGTGAATTTATTCTCATTTGAACTCTTCATAGAAAGTTGAGAAGTGAATCTGGGATGCCTCTTTTTTAATAGGGCCCGGGGTGCAGGATCAAACCTCCAGACATGCCTTTTATTGTACATGCCATGCGGGTTTGAAGCCTTAATTTTCAAGTCAGCGCGTGTGATAGATGTCTGGAGAATTTCTTAGTTAATCAGACCTTATTTCATGCCAAATGCAGTCAGACAGCTTATTAAGGAGTGAATTTATTCTCATTTGAACTCTTAAGAAAGTTGAGAAGTGACTCTTGGATGCCTCTTAATAGGATCTTAGTTTATTCTCAGTGAATTTATTCTCATTTGAACTCTTCATAGAAAGTTGAGAAGTGAATCTGGGATGCCTCTTTTTTAATAGGGCCCGGGGTGCAGGATCAAACCTCCAGACATGCCTTTTATTGTACATGCCATGCGGGTTTGAAGCCTTAATTTTCAAGTCAGCGCGTGTGATAGATGTCTGGAGAATTTCTTAGTTAATCAGACCTTATTTCATGCCAAATGCAGTCAGACAGCTTATTAAGGAGTGAATTTATTCTCATTTGAACTCTTAAGAAAGTTGAGAAGTGACTCTTGGATGCCTCTTAATAGGATCTTAGTTTATTCTCAGTGAATTTATTCTCATTTGAACTCTTCATAGAAAGTTGAGAAGTGAATCTGGGATGCCTCTTTTTTAATAGGGCCCGGGGTGCAGGATCAAACCTCCAGACATGCCTTTTATTGTACATGCCATGCGGGTTTGAAGCCTTAATTTTCAAGTCAGCGCGTGTGATAGATGTCTGGAGAATTTCTTAGTTAATCAGACCTTATTTCATGCCAAATGCAGTCAGACAGCTTATTAAGGAGTGAATTTATTCTCATTTGAACTCTTAAGAAAGTTGAGAAGTGACTCTTGGATGCCTCTTAATAGGATCTTAGTTTATTCTCAGTGAATTTATTCTCATTTGAACTCTTCATAGAAAGTTGAGAAGTGAATCTGGGATGCCTCTTTTTTAATAGGGCCCGGGGTGCAGGATCAAACCTCCAGACATGCCTTTTATTGTACATGCCATGCGGGTTTGAAGCCTTAATTTTCAAGTCAGCGCGTGTGATAGATGTCTGGAGAATTTCTTAGTTAATCAGACCTTATTTCATGCCAAATGCAGTCAGACAGCTTATTAAGGAGTGAATTTATTCTCATTTGAACTCTTAAGAAAGTTGAGAAGTGACTCTTGGATGCCTCTTAATAGGATCTTAGTTTATTCTCAGTGAATTTATTCTCATTTGAACTCTTCATAGAAAGTTGAGAAGTGAATCTGGGATGCCTCTTTTTTAATAGGGCCCGGGGTGCAGGATCAAACCTCCAGACATGCCTTTTATTGTACATGCCATGCGGGTTTGAAGCCTTAATTTTCAAGTCAGCGCGTGTGATAGATGTCTGGAGAATTTCTTAGTTAATCAGACCTTATTTCATGCCAAATGCAGTCAGACAGCTTATTAAGGAGTGAATTTATTCTCATTTGAACTCTTAAGAAAGTTGAGAAGTGACTCTTGGATGCCTCTTAATAGGATCTTAGTTTATTCTCAGTGAATTTATTCTCATTTGAACTCTTCATAGAAAGTTGAGAAGTGAATCTGGGATGCCTCTTTTTTAATAGGGCCCGGGGTGCAGGATCAAACCTCCAGACATGCCTTTTATTGTACATGCCATGCGGGTTTGAAGCCTTAATTTTCAAGTCAGCGCGTGTGATAGATGTCTGGAGAATTTCTTAGTTAATCAGACCTTATTTCATGCCAAATGCAGTCAGACAGCTTATTAAGGAGTGAATTTATTCTCATTTGAACTCTTAAGAAAGTTGAGAAGTGACTCTTGGATGCCTCTTAATAGGATCTTAGTTTATTCTCAGTGAATTTATTCTCATTTGAACTCTTCATAGAAAGTTGAGAAGTGAATCTGGGATGCCTCTTTTTTAATAGGGCCCGGGGTGCAGGATCAAACCTCCAGACATGCCTTTTATTGTACATGCCATGCGGGTTTGAAGCCTTAATTTTCAAGTCAGCGCGTGTGATAGATGTCTGGAGAATTTCTTAGTTAATCAGACCTTATTTCATGCCAAATGCAGTCAGACAGCTTATTAAGGAGTGAATTTATTCTCATTTGAACTCTTAAGAAAGTTGAGAAGTGACTCTTGGATGCCTCTTAATAGGATCTTAGTTTATTCTCAGTGAATTTATTCTCATTTGAACTCTTCATAGAAAGTTGAGAAGTGAATCTGGGATGCCTCTTTTTTAATAGGGCCCGGGGTGCAGGATCAAACCTCCAGACATGCCTTTTATTGTACATGCCATGCGGGTTTGAAGCCTTAATTTTCAAGTCAGCGCGTGTGATAGATGTCTGGAGAATTTCTTAGTTAATCAGACCTTATTTCATGCCAAATGCAGTCAGACAGCTTATTAAGGAGTGAATTTATTCTCATTTGAACTCTTAAGAAAGTTGAGAAGTGACTCTTGGATGCCTCTTAATAGGATCTTAGTTTATTCTCAGTGAATTTATTCTCATTTGAACTCTTCATAGAAAGTTGAGAAGTGAATCTGGGATGCCTCTTTTTTAATAGGGCCCGGGGTGCAGGATCAAACCTCCAGACATGCCTTTTATTGTACATGCCATGCGGGTTTGAAGCCTTAATTTTCAAGTCAGCGCGTGTGATAGATGTCTGGAGAATTTCTTAGTTAATCAGACCTTATTTCATGCCAAATGCAGTCAGACAGCTTATTAAGGAGTGAATTTATTCTCATTTGAACTCTTAAGAAAGTTGAGAAGTGACTCTTGGATGCCTCTTAATAGGATCTTAGTTTATTCTCAGTGAATTTATTCTCATTTGAACTCTTCATAGAAAGTTGAGAAGTGAATCTGGGATGCCTCTTTTTTAATAGGGCCCGGGGTGCAGGATCAAACCTCCAGACATGCCTTTTATTGTACATGCCATGCGGGTTTGAAGCCTTAATTTTCAAGTCAGCGCGTGTGATAGATGTCTGGAGAATTTCTTAGTTAATCAGACCTTATTTCATGCCAAATGCAGTCAGACAGCTTATTAAGGAGTGAATTTATTCTCATTTGAACTCTTAAGAAAGTTGAGAAGTGACTCTTGGATGCCTCTTAATAGGATCTTAGTTTATTCTCAGTGAATTTATTCTCATTTGAACTCTTCATAGAAAGTTGAGAAGTGAATCTGGGATGCCTCTTTTTTAATAGGGCCCGGGGTGCAGGATCAAACCTCCAGACATGCCTTTTATTGTACATGCCATGCGGGTTTGAAGCCTTAATTTTCAAGTCAGCGCGTGTGATAGATGTCTGGAGAATTTCTTAGTTAATCAGACCTTATTTCATGCCAAATGCAGTCAGACAGCTTATTAAGGAGTGAATTTATTCTCATTTGAACTCTTAAGAAAGTTGAGAAGTGACTCTTGGATGCCTCTTAATAGGATCTTAGTTTATTCTCAGTGAATTTATTCTCATTTGAACTCTTCATAGAAAGTTGAGAAGTGAATCTGGGATGCCTCTTTTTTAATAGGGCCCGGGGTGCAGGATCAAACCTCCAGACATGCCTTTTATTGTACATGCCATGCGGGTTTGAAGCCTTAATTTTCAAGTCAGCGCGTGTGATAGATGTCTGGAGAATTTCTTAGTTAATCAGACCTTATTTCATGCCAAATGCAGTCAGACAGCTTATTAAGGAGTGAATTTATTCTCATTTGAACTCTTAAGAAAGTTGAGAAGTGACTCTTGGATGCCTCTTAATAGGATCTTAGTTTATTCTCAGTGAATTTATTCTCATTTGAACTCTTCATAGAAAGTTGAGAAGTGAATCTGGGATGCCTCTTTTTTAATAGGGCCCGGGGTGCAGGATCAAACCTCCAGACATGCCTTTTATTGTACATGCCATGCGGGTTTGAAGCCTTAATTTTCAAGTCAGCGCGTGTGATAGATGTCTGGAGAATTTCTTAGTTAATCAGACCTTATTTCATGCCAAATGCAGTCAGACAGCTTATTAAGGAGTGAATTTATTCTCATTTGAACTCTTAAGAAAGTTGAGAAGTGACTCTTGGATGCCTCTTAATAGGATCTTAGTTTATTCTCAGTGAATTTATTCTCATTTGAACTCTTCATAGAAAGTTGAGAAGTGAATCTGGGATGCCTCTTTTTTAATAGGGCCCGGGGTGCAGGATCAAACCTCCAGACATGCCTTTTATTGTACATGCCATGCGGGTTTGAAGCCTTAATTTTCAAGTCAGCGCGTGTGATAGATGTCTGGAGAATTTCTTAGTTAATCAGACCTTATTTCATGCCAAATGCAGTCAGACAGCTTATTAAGGAGTGAATTTATTCTCATTTGAACTCTTAAGAAAGTTGAGAAGTGACTCTTGGATGCCTCTTAATAGGATCTTAGTTTATTCTCAGTGAATTTATTCTCATTTGAACTCTTCATAGAAAGTTGAGAAGTGAATCTGGGATGCCTCTTTTTTAATAGGGCCCGGGGTGCAGGATCAAACCTCCAGACATGCCTTTTATTGTACATGCCATGCGGGTTTGAAGCCTTAATTTTCAAGTCAGCGCGTGTGATAGATGTCTGGAGAATTTCTTAGTTAATCAGACCTTATTTCATGCCAAATGCAGTCAGACAGCTTATTAAGGAGTGAATTTATTCTCATTTGAACTCTTAAGAAAGTTGAGAAGTGACTCTTGGATGCCTCTTAATAGGATCTTAGTTTATTCTCAGTGAATTTATTCTCATTTGAACTCTTCATAGAAAGTTGAGAAGTGAATCTGGGATGCCTCTTTTTTAATAGGGCCCGGGGTGCAGGATCAAACCTCCAGACATGCCTTTTATTGTACATGCCATGCGGGTTTGAAGCCTTAATTTTCAAGTCAGCGCGTGTGATAGATGTCTGGAGAATTTCTTAGTTAATCAGACCTTATTTCATGCCAAATGCAGTCAGACAGCTTATTAAGGAGTGAATTTATTCTCATTTGAACTCTTAAGAAAGTTGAGAAGTGACTCTTGGATGCCTCTTAATAGGATCTTAGTTTATTCTCAGTGAATTTATTCTCATTTGAACTCTTCATAGAAAGTTGAGAAGTGAATCTGGGATGCCTCTTTTTTAATAGGGCCCGGGGTGCAGGATCAAACCTCCAGACATGCCTTTTATTGTACATGCCATGCGGGTTTGAAGCCTTAATTTTCAAGTCAGCGCGTGTGATAGATGTCTGGAGAATTTCTTAGTTAATCAGACCTTATTTCATGCCAAATGCAGTCAGACAGCTTATTAAGGAGTGAATTTATTCTCATTTGAACTCTTAAGAAAGTTGAGAAGTGACTCTTGGATGCCTCTTAATAGGATCTTAGTTTATTCTCAGTGAATTTATTCTCATTTGAACTCTTCATAGAAAGTTGAGAAGTGAATCTGGGATGCCTCTTTTTTAATAGGGCCCGGGGTGCAGGATCAAACCTCCAGACATGCCTTTTATTGTACATGCCATGCGGGTTTGAAGCCTTAATTTTCAAGTCAGCGCGTGTGATAGATGTCTGGAGAATTTCTTAGTTAATCAGACCTTATTTCATGCCAAATGCAGTCAGACAGCTTATTAAGGAGTGAATTTATTCTCATTTGAACTCTTAAGAAAGTTGAGAAGTGACTCTTGGATGCCTCTTAATAGGATCTTAGTTTATTCTCAGTGAATTTATTCTCATTTGAACTCTTCATAGAAAGTTGAGAAGTGAATCTGGGATGCCTCTTTTTTAATAGGGCCCGGGGTGCAGGATCAAACCTCCAGACATGCCTTTTATTGTACATGCCATGCGGGTTTGAAGCCTTAATTTTCAAGTCAGCGCGTGTGATAGATGTCTGGAGAATTTCTTAGTTAATCAGACCTTATTTCATGCCAAATGCAGTCAGACAGCTTATTAAGGAGTGAATTTATTCTCATTTGAACTCTTAAGAAAGTTGAGAAGTGACTCTTGGATGCCTCTTAATAGGATCTTAGTTTATTCTCAGTGAATTTATTCTCATTTGAACTCTTCATAGAAAGTTGAGAAGTGAATCTGGGATGCCTCTTTTTTAATAGGGCCCGGGGTGCAGGATCAAACCTCCAGACATGCCTTTTATTGTACATGCCATGCGGGTTTGAAGCCTTAATTTTCAAGTCAGCGCGTGTGATAGATGTCTGGAGAATTTCTTAGTTAATCAGACCTTATTTCATGCCAAATGCAGTCAGACAGCTTATTAAGGAGTGAATTTATTCTCATTTGAACTCTTAAGAAAGTTGAGAAGTGACTCTTGGATGCCTCTTAATAGGATCTTAGTTTATTCTCAGTGAATTTATTCTCATTTGAACTCTTCATAGAAAGTTGAGAAGTGAATCTGGGATGCCTCTTTTTTAATAGGGCCCGGGGTGCAGGATCAAACCTCCAGACATGCCTTTTATTGTACATGCCATGCGGGTTTGAAGCCTTAATTTTCAAGTCAGCGCGTGTGATAGATGTCTGGAGAATTTCTTAGTTAATCAGACCTTATTTCATGCCAAATGCAGTCAGACAGCTTATTAAGGAGTGAATTTATTCTCATTTGAACTCTTAAGAAAGTTGAGAAGTGACTCTTGGATGCCTCTTAATAGGATCTTAGTTTATTCTCAGTGAATTTATTCTCATTTGAACTCTTCATAGAAAGTTGAGAAGTGAATCTGGGATGCCTCTTTTTTAATAGGGCCCGGGGTGCAGGATCAAACCTCCAGACATGCCTTTTATTGTACATGCCATGCGGGTTTGAAGCCTTAATTTTCAAGTCAGCGCGTGTGATAGATGTCTGGAGAATTTCTTAGTTAATCAGACCTTATTTCATGCCAAATGCAGTCAGACAGCTTATTAAGGAGTGAATTTATTCTCATTTGAACTCTTAAGAAAGTTGAGAAGTGACTCTTGGATGCCTCTTAATAGGATCTTAGTTTATTCTCAGTGAATTTATTCTCATTTGAACTCTTCATAGAAAGTTGAGAAGTGAATCTGGGATGCCTCTTTTTTAATAGGGCCCGGGGTGCAGGATCAAACCTCCAGACATGCCTTTTATTGTACATGCCATGCGGGTTTGAAGCCTTAATTTTCAAGTCAGCGCGTGTGATAGATGTCTGGAGAATTTCTTAGTTAATCAGACCTTATTTCATGCCAAATGCAGTCAGACAGCTTATTAAGGAGTGAATTTATTCTCATTTGAACTCTTAAGAAAGTTGAGAAGTGACTCTTGGATGCCTCTTAATAGGATCTTAGTTTATTCTCAGTGAATTTATTCTCATTTGAACTCTTCATAGAAAGTTGAGAAGTGAATCTGGGATGCCTCTTTTTTAATAGGGCCCGGGGTGCAGGATCAAACCTCCAGACATGCCTTTTATTGTACATGCCATGCGGGTTTGAAGCCTTAATTTTCAAGTCAGCGCGTGTGATAGATGTCTGGAGAATTTCTTAGTTAATCAGACCTTATTTCATGCCAAATGCAGTCAGACAGCTTATTAAGGAGTGAATTTATTCTCATTTGAACTCTTAAGAAAGTTGAGAAGTGACTCTTGGATGCCTCTTAATAGGATCTTAGTTTATTCTCAGTGAATTTATTCTCATTTGAACTCTTCATAGAAAGTTGAGAAGTGAATCTGGGATGCCTCTTTTTTAATAGGGCCCGGGGTGCAGGATCAAACCTCCAGACATGCCTTTTATTGTACATGCCATGCGGGTTTGAAGCCTTAATTTTCAAGTCAGCGCGTGTGATAGATGTCTGGAGAATTTCTTAGTTAATCAGACCTTATTTCATGCCAAATGCAGTCAGACAGCTTATTAAGGAGTGAATTTATTCTCATTTGAACTCTTAAGAAAGTTGAGAAGTGACTCTTGGATGCCTCTTAATAGGATCTTAGTTTATTCTCAGTGAATTTATTCTCATTTGAACTCTTCATAGAAAGTTGAGAAGTGAATCTGGGATGCCTCTTTTTTAATAGGGCCCGGGGTGCAGGATCAAACCTCCAGACATGCCTTTTATTGTACATGCCATGCGGGTTTGAAGCCTTAATTTTCAAGTCAGCGCGTGTGATAGATGTCTGGAGAATTTCTTAGTTAATCAGACCTTATTTCATGCCAAATGCAGTCAGACAGCTTATTAAGGAGTGAATTTATTCTCATTTGAACTCTTAAGAAAGTTGAGAAGTGACTCTTGGATGCCTCTTAATAGGATCTTAGTTTATTCTCAGTGAATTTATTCTCATTTGAACTCTTCATAGAAAGTTGAGAAGTGAATCTGGGATGCCTCTTTTTTAATAGGGCCCGGGGTGCAGGATCAAACCTCCAGACATGCCTTTTATTGTACATGCCATGCGGGTTTGAAGCCTTAATTTTCAAGTCAGCGCGTGTGATAGATGTCTGGAGAATTTCTTAGTTAATCAGACCTTATTTCATGCCAAATGCAGTCAGACAGCTTATTAAGGAGTGAATTTATTCTCATTTGAACTCTTAAGAAAGTTGAGAAGTGACTCTTGGATGCCTCTTAATAGGATCTTAGTTTATTCTCAGTGAATTTATTCTCATTTGAACTCTTCATAGAAAGTTGAGAAGTGAATCTGGGATGCCTCTTTTTTAATAGGGCCCGGGGTGCAGGATCAAACCTCCAGACATGCCTTTTATTGTACATGCCATGCGGGTTTGAAGCCTTAATTTTCAAGTCAGCGCGTGTGATAGATGTCTGGAGAATTTCTTAGTTAATCAGACCTTATTTCATGCCAAATGCAGTCAGACAGCTTATTAAGGAGTGAATTTATTCTCATTTGAACTCTTAAGAAAGTTGAGAAGTGACTCTTGGATGCCTCTTAATAGGATCTTAGTTTATTCTCAGTGAATTTATTCTCATTTGAACTCTTCATAGAAAGTTGAGAAGTGAATCTGGGATGCCTCTTTTTTAATAGGGCCCGGGGTGCAGGATCAAACCTCCAGACATGCCTTTTATTGTACATGCCATGCGGGTTTGAAGCCTTAATTTTCAAGTCAGCGCGTGTGATAGATGTCTGGAGAATTTCTTAGTTAATCAGACCTTATTTCATGCCAAATGCAGTCAGACAGCTTATTAAGGAGTGAATTTATTCTCATTTGAACTCTTAAGAAAGTTGAGAAGTGACTCTTGGATGCCTCTTAATAGGATCTTAGTTTATTCTCAGTGAATTTATTCTCATTTGAACTCTTCATAGAAAGTTGAGAAGTGAATCTGGGATGCCTCTTTTTTAATAGGGCCCGGGGTGCAGGATCAAACCTCCAGACATGCCTTTTATTGTACATGCCATGCGGGTTTGAAGCCTTAATTTTCAAGTCAGCGCGTGTGATAGATGTCTGGAGAATTTCTTAGTTAATCAGACCTTATTTCATGCCAAATGCAGTCAGACAGCTTATTAAGGAGTGAATTTATTCTCATTTGAACTCTTAAGAAAGTTGAGAAGTGACTCTTGGATGCCTCTTAATAGGATCTTAGTTTATTCTCAGTGAATTTATTCTCATTTGAACTCTTCATAGAAAGTTGAGAAGTGAATCTGGGATGCCTCTTTTTTAATAGGGCCCGGGGTGCAGGATCAAACCTCCAGACATGCCTTTTATTGTACATGCCATGCGGGTTTGAAGCCTTAATTTTCAAGTCAGCGCGTGTGATAGATGTCTGGAGAATTTCTTAGTTAATCAGACCTTATTTCATGCCAAATGCAGTCAGACAGCTTATTAAGGAGTGAATTTATTCTCATTTGAACTCTTAAGAAAGTTGAGAAGTGACTCTTGGATGCCTCTTAATAGGATCTTAGTTTATTCTCAGTGAATTTATTCTCATTTGAACTCTTCATAGAAAGTTGAGAAGTGAATCTGGGATGCCTCTTTTTTAATAGGGCCCGGGGTGCAGGATCAAACCTCCAGACATGCCTTTTATTGTACATGCCATGCGGGTTTGAAGCCTTAATTTTCAAGTCAGCGCGTGTGATAGATGTCTGGAGAATTTCTTAGTTAATCAGACCTTATTTCATGCCAAATGCAGTCAGACAGCTTATTAAGGAGTGAATTTATTCTCATTTGAACTCTTAAGAAAGTTGAGAAGTGACTCTTGGATGCCTCTTAAT
>NW_027670644.1:0-87000 GCF_964199315.1 Orbicella franksi
AAAAAAGTACCGCAACCGACCGCAGAAAACTCGCCATGAACGTAACTGAATCCAAAAAGGGACCCTTAGTTGGAATATGTCCCATGAACGAGATGGTTTGGAAGCAGGAGTACCAGGTGGAAAAGATTGCCTTAGCCATGACAGCAATAATCCTGAACATCCTAAGCTTTCCTGTGAAGATCCTGATGAATGTGCTGGTGATAATGGCGGTAAAGACAAGGCCCAGATTGCAAAGCAACTATAACATTTGGTGGCCTGTTTGGCGGGAACAGACCTGATAGTCGGAGCGGTTTCACAGCCGACTTTCATTGCGGGACAGATTTATGTCATAAAAGGTTTATCTCTAATTGAATACTGTCGATACCATAAGGAAAGCCACCTGATATTTGGAATTCCTATTTATGCATCTCTGTTTCATTTGACACTTATTAGTATGGAACGGTTTGTAGCCATGAAGTATACTTTTCGTTATGAGACAACTGTTACAGAGCTGCGTTTAAAAATAATCGTTGTTAGTTCTTGGGTCATCGCATGTTGCCCAGGTATTCTGCGAAGCCTTTCTGAAGAGTTTGAAATCATTATCAGGGTGCCAGGTTTCCTGTTCGCATGTTTCAACCTTTCGTTGATACTTTACTGTCATTTTTCGGTTTATTTTGTAACCCGTCGTCACGAGAAACAAATCAAATGCGAGCAAGTTTCGCCACAAGCCGCTGCTGACTTTGCAAAGGAGAAGAAAGCTCTGAAAACTACCAGGATTATTTTAATGGCTTTGGCTGTGTGTTTTTCCCCCTTGATTGTGCATAATTTAGTTTTGCACGCCTATTTTAAGAGTAGTAGTTACATTGGAAACGTAATAGTTTTGTCCCAGCCCGTTTTCGTATCGGTTTTCATGCTCAATTCTCTTTGCAATCCAATCATATACTGCTATAGAAATAAAACGTTTCGTAAAACTTGCAAAGAGCTGCTTAAAATGAAGTGCACAAACTTTAACGAGGAATAACAACTTTTTAAAAACCACCATGGCCTGTGATATCGATGATGTTACAAAATTTTGTAACATTTCATGTGTCATTGAAATAAACTATACCTTAGAAATTGATTTAGAGTGTTGTCAATTTCATTGAAGGAGAGAAATAAGTTGAAAAACATGGCGAAGTTTGTTTCGTTTCGTTTCGACGTAAATTTTAATTGCAAATCCTGCACCATGAAAGACGGCTCTCAGGTGAAATCAGGGGAATAAAAGAAGATGGCGTCCATGTCTATGATTTCGACAAGGAAATAAATTAAAGCAACTGTAATTTGACGGTTTCCGAAAGTTTTGTCTCATAATATCTGTTATCATAATAGTCGTTCTTATAAAGAAAAAGTTACTTTAAATTATCTGAACTTAAGTACAGCATTTTACGGCAAAATATTTTTTTTCTTTCATTGGAAATTGAATTCCTTTTCGGATTTACACTCAAAGAAGAAAGTCAGGCCCCGATCGACAGATGGTATTTTCAGTGAAGAAGCGCGAACCAATAATAATTAGTAACATTTCTTTCACTGTTCTAATTGTGTTTTAAAATGTGCTACTGAGGAAATGCTACTTCAAGATACTTTACAAAATTTTGATTCGCAGTTTACAAAATTATGCAGTCACTCTAACAAATGGCACTTAAGAAAGTTCGTGAAGATTAATTCTTATAAAAAATTTACTTTAAATTATCTTAACCAACAGTGTTGCATTTTACGGCAAAATTTATTTTCTTTCATTGGAAATTGGATTCCTTTTGGATTTCATTTATCCTGAGCCACTCAGCCAGAAAATCAGTCCACGACAGCTGCAAATTTCAATGAAGAAGCGCAAGACAAAAACTATATTTTAACGTAAGTTTTGCTCGGAAGACGAATAATAATTAGTAACATTTGTTTCAGTGTTTTGTTTGTGTTTCAATGTTTTTCACTTAGAAAATGCTACTTCAACATACTTGACCAAATTTTAATTTGTAGTTTCGAAGTGGTTATTATTCGTTTAACAGATGGTACTTATTAAAGTTTGCGAAATACCACTTTGTAATTTGACAAATATAGCTTGGTACTTTACGAAATCGTCCATAGATGTTCTTTTCGAGATGGTACTTCACGTTACTTTGCGAAATGTTACTTTATACTCAATGAAATACTACTTGATGATGTGGCTGGTAATTCGGGAAAATATCTGTGCTGTTCATTGTTTTCGCTGTAATTAATTTCCCGGGCGGTTTCCATGTAAGGTATATTTCGTAAAGAACCTTTCGTTTCGTGTCTAAAAGAGGGTCCCCTATACTTTTTCCGTGACGCGTGAATAAGCATTTTTTGCTTTGCGTGAAGCGTGAATGAGGATTTACTTTTTCCGTGATTCGCGAATCTATATTTTTCCGTCCTCGGGAAATTGGTTTTCGATGTTTTCATGATCCGTGAATTATGCATTTACTTACGCGTGATTTGTGAACCAACGACTTTTGCGGGGATAATTTTTCACTTCTTTTGAAGATTTTAGCGTCATTAAAGCTCGTAAACTGCACAAAACTAGATGTAAAACCTGCCCATTCGACGCGCTTGCGGCTGGAGGACTGAGAACTAACCACAGCGACAGTTAACCAGGAGGCCCTAGAAACTAGTCTGTCACGATGTGTCAGACACGGCATTTCGATGCATTAAAATGGAGGGTTCTGTATGTTTTGCTAACGTGGACAGAATTTGTATTTTTATGTGGCACATGATTTAGCCTTTGCATTTTTACGGGAAACGTGATTGCTTGCTTTTTTCTGTGAACGTGAAGCTGTTTTTCGAATTTTACGTGATGCGTGAAAAGGCCAATTACATATGCGTGAAATTGTTTTCAGAAGAGGTATAGGGGTCCCTCCTAAAAGGGACGTACCGCAAACGATCGCAAAGCCAACTTCGAAAAATTCGCTATTAACGTAACGGAATCTAAAGCGGGATCCTTGATTAAAATGTGTCCCATGAACGAGATGGTTTGGAAGCAGGAGTACCAGGTGGAAAAGATTGCCTTGGCCATGACAGCAATAATCCTGAACATCCTAAGCTTTCCTGTGACGATCCTGATGAATGTGCTGGTGATAATGGCGGTAAAGACAAGATCCAGATTGCAAAGCAAATATAACATTTTGCTGGCCTGTTTGGCGGCAACAGACCTGATAGTCGGAGCGGCTTCACAACCGGCTTTCATTGCGGGACAGATTTATGTCATGAAAGATTTATATCTAATTGAATACTGTCGATACCATAAGGAAAGCCACCTGATATTTGGAATTCCTATTTATGCATCTCTGTTTCATTTGCCACTTATTAGTGTGGAACGGTTTGAAGCCATGAAGTACACTTTTCGTTATGAGACAATTTTTACAGGGTCGCGTTTAAAAATAGCCGTTGTTAGTTCCTGGGTCATCGCATGTTGCCCAGGTATTCTGCAAAACCTTTCTGAAGGGTTTGAAATCATTATCAGGGTCGTATGGTCCTTGTTGGGATATTTCAGCCTTTCTTTGATGCTCTACTGTCATTTATCGGTTTATTTTGTAAACCGCCGCAACGAGAAACAAATCAAATGCGAGCAAGTTTCACCACAAGCCGCTACTGACTTTGCAAAGGAGAAGAAAGTTCTGAAAACTACCAGGATAATTACAATGGCTTTGCTTTTTTATGCTTCAACAATATAATAAAAGCAACTGTAATTTAAAAGCGTTTTGCTAAAGTTTTCACCCATAATAACTAAACTTCGAGAAATGTTGCTCCCTGAAAAATTACTTTCTAAAATTAGATTATTTCAACTATGAACACTCCAATCAAGGCAAAATAGTTTTTTCTTGCATTGGAAAGAGGATTTATTTTCGGATTTCATTTATCCTGAGCTACTCAGCCAGAAAATCAGTTCTCGACGGCTGCAATTTTCAGTAAAGAAACCGCAAGACAAAAATTATATCTTAACGTAAGTTTTGATGACGAATAATAATTAGCAACATTTGTTTACCCGTTAGGAAATGCTACTTCAAGATGGTTTACCAAATTTTAACTGGTAATTTCAAAAGCGTGTTTGTCACTCTAACAAGTGGTAATTAAAAAAGTTTCGGGAATGTTACCTTGTACTTTGAGAAATATAGCTTGCTACTTTACGAAATGGTGTTTCGAGGTGCCTTGCGAAATGGTACTTCACGTTACTTGGAGAAAAATCACTTACAGTGTGTTATACTCCGTGAAATATTCCTTGATGAAGTGGCGGGTACTTCAGGAAACTTTGATTGCTTTTCATTGATTCCGCTCCAATTAAGCTCCAGATGTGACAATTGTTACGGAATTTCCCTTAAAAAATAACCGTTGTTAGTTCCTGGGTCATCACATGTTGCCCAACTATTTTGCAAAACCTTTCTGAAAAGTTTGAAATCATTGCAAGGGTCGTAATGATCTTCTTGGCATATTTCAACCTTTCGTTGCTACTTTACTGTCATTTTTCGGTTTATTTTGTCACCCGCCGTCACGAGAAACAAATCGAATGTGAACAAGTTTCACCACAAGCCGCTGCAGACTTTGCAAAGGAGAAGAAATCTCTGAAAACTACCAGGATTATTGTAATGGCTTTGCTTGTGTGTTTTTTGCCCGTCATTGTGCATTGTTTATTTTTGCACGTCTTTTTTAAGAGTAGTAGTTACATTGTTAAAGTAATGGTTTTGTCCCATCCCCTTGTTATATCGGTTCTGTCGGTCAATTCTGTGTGCAATCCAATCATATATTGCTATAGAAATAAGATTTTTCGAAAGACATACAAGGAGCTGCTTAAAATGAAGTGTACAAACTTTACCGAGGAATAAAAACTTATTACAAACCAGTATGGCGTGTGATATTGATCATACAGGACTCGCGGATGCTAAAACATTTAGTAACTTTGCATGTGTTGAAATAAACCTCCTTAGAAATTGATTTAGAGTGTTGTCAATTTCATTGAAGGAAAGAAATAAATTGAAAAACATGGCGAATTTTGTGTAGTCCATGAATCGACAGAAAAAGAAAACTAACTGTAATTTGAATGCGTCATAGCTAGTTTTGGTGCATAACATCTGAACATCGTGAAGGTTACTTCTTAAAAAAAATCCTTTAAGTTATCTCAACTAACAACGGTACATTTTACGGGAAGTTTTTTTTCTTGCATTGGAAATTGGATTGTTTTTAGGATTTCATTTATCCTGAGTCACTCAGCCAGTAAATCAGTCCACGACAGCTGGTATTTTTAATGAAGAAGCGCAAGACAACAGCTATATTTTAACGCAAGTTCTGATGACGAATAACAATTAGTAACATTTGTTTCAGTGTTATGTCTGTGTTTCAATGTTTGCCACCTAGGAAATGCTACTTTAAAATTTTGATTCATAGTTTGCGAAATGGTATTTGCTCCTTTAACAAATGATACTGAAAAAAGTTTGGAAAGTGTTACTTTGTAAGTTGAGAAATATAGCTTAATTATTTTCGAAATGATCGTTCGAGGTGCTTAATTTGTGAAGTGGTAGTTCAAATGTCACTTTATACTCCTTGAAATATTGCTCGATGAAGTGGCGGCTACGTCAGAAAACTTTCTTTGCTTTTCATTGTTTTCGCTCTAATTAATTTCAGGGCTGTGAGCTTGTTAGGCGTATTTCGCGAAGAACAATTCGTTTCGTCTGGAAAAGATACTGCAAGCCGTGCTTTGAAGAAAAAAAAAACCAATAAACTCGCCATGAACGTGACTGAATCTGAGGAGGGATCCTTGATTAAAATGTGTCCCATGAACGAGATGGTTTGGAGGCAGGAATACCAAGTGGAAAAGATTGCCTTGGCCATAACAGCAATGATCCTGAACATCCTAAACTTTCCTGTGACGATCCTGATGAATGTGCTGGTGATAATGGCGGTAAAGACAAGACCCAGATTGCAAAGCAAATATAACATTTTGCTGGCCTGTTTGGCGGGAACAGACCTGTTAGTAGGAGCCGCTTCACAGCCGACTTTCATTGCGGGACAGATTTATGTCATGAAAGGTTTTTCTTTGACTGAATATTGCCGATATCGTAAGGAAACCAATACCATTTATACAATTCCAATTCTTGCATCTCTGTATCATTTGACACTGATTAGTGTGGAACGGTTTGTAGCCATGAAGTACACCTTGCGATATGTGACAATTGTCACGGGGCTTCGTTTTAAAATAGCCGTTGTTAGTTCCTGGGTCATGGCATGTTGCCCAGCTATTCTGCAAAGCCTTTCTGAAGAGTTTGGAATCATAATCAGAGTAGCAAATACTTTGTTGGGATGTTTCAGCCTTTCGCTGCTACTTTACTGTCATTTTTCGGTTTATTTTGTAACTCACCGTCACGAGGAACGAATCAAATATGAACAAGTTTCACCACAAGCCGCTGCTGACATTGCAAAGCAGAAGAAAGCTCTGAAAACTACCAGGATAATTACGATGACTTTGCTTGTGTGTTTTTTGCCGGCGAATGTGCATTATTTCTTTTTGCCCATCTATTTTAAGAGCAGTAGTTACATTGTAAACGTAATAATTTTGTCCCAGCCCGTTCTCGTATCGGTTCTCTGGTTTAATTCTCTGTGCAATCCGATCATATATTGCTATAGAAATAGGACGTTTCGAAAGACATGCAAGGAACTGCTTAAAATGAAGTGCACAAACTTTAAGGAGGAATAAGAAAA
This sequence comes from Orbicella franksi, assembly GCF_964199315.1. Classification (NCBI taxonomy): domain Eukaryota; kingdom Metazoa; phylum Cnidaria; class Anthozoa; order Scleractinia; family Merulinidae; genus Orbicella; species Orbicella franksi. Next base: position 6,718 of record NW_027670644.1, read on the forward strand.
ATTACTATAGACCATTATGGCCTCTGATATTGATAAACCAGGAGTTGCTGATGTTGCAAAGTTCAGTAGCATCGCATGCGTTGAAATGAACTTCCTTGGAAATTGATTTAGAGTGCTGTGGGATTCGTTGGAGAGTAGAAATAAACTACAAAAACAAGGCGAGTTACTGTTTACCCATCACTAAGGTCTTTTTTCAGACAGAGTAAATTGAATTCCAAATCTTGCACTATGGAAAAAGGGTTTCGTGCATGATTTCAAGAAGAATAAAACAAGATGGGTGCATGTCGATCTCTATCAACAGGTCAATAAAATCAACTGTAATTTGAAGGTTTCAAGGTTTCGTCGCATAATATCTGAACTTCCTGAAGGTACCTTCGTTAAAAATATCAAAGAAGTTACTTTGAAGTATGTGAACTGAGAGCATTACATTTTAAAGCACAAGATTTTTCTCTTGCCTTGGGAATTGGATCCCTTATTTGATTTTATTTATCCTGAGCCACTCGGACAATAAATCAGTCAAAGACACCTGTCATCATTTTCACTGAAGATGAAGCGGAAGACAGGAAATATATTTAAACGTAACTCTCGAGGAAGAATAATAATTATTAACATTTCGTTTCAGTGATTGATTGATTGATTGATTGATTGATTACTTGATGGTGCTTTGATGTTTTCCACGTAGGAAATGGTTATTCAAAGTAGTTTACTAAATCTTCAATCGCAGTTTGCGAAATGGTGTTTGTCACTTTAACAAATATATGGCACTTACGATACTTTGCGGTCAAATGTCACTTTCCACGTTGAGAAGAATTGATTGGTGCAGTCATGAGTTAAAGAATCCGATATAACCAACGCGTCGGCCAACACTACCAACAAACCACCGACATACTACGAACACTTTGGCCGACAAACTACCCACACAATACGAACACGTCGGCCGAGACACTACCGACACAATATTAACAAGTCGGCCGACACACTACCGACAACAGGTCGGTCGACAAACTACCGACACAACACGAACACGTCGGCCGACACACTACTGACACAATACTAACAAGTCGGCCGACACAATGCCAATGCGTCCGCTGACACACTATAGAATTAATTTGTGATTTGGAAAATTGTGTTTTAGACTTACACAATTGGTTCTTCAAACACTTTGCGAAATGCTACTTTGTTCTATTGCTTGGTGCTTGAAGAAATCGTCCTTTGAGGTGCTTTTTTAAATGCCACTTCAAGTTACTTTGCGAGTAGTCACTTTATACTCCGTTAAATATCAGTTGATGAGGTGTTACTTCAAAGAAGGTTGCTCCGCTCATATAAGTTTCCCAAACTCTGAACTTGATATATCGATAGGTATATTTCGGGAATAACATATCGTTTCACGTCAAAAAAGTACCGCAACCGACCGCAGAAAACTCGCCATGAACGTAACTGAATCCAAAGAGGGACCCTTAGTTGGAATATGTCCCATGAACGAGATGGTTTGGAAGCAGGAGTACCAAGTGGAAAAGATTGCCTTGGCCATGACAGCAATAATCCTGAACATCCTAAGCTTTCCTGTGACGATCCTGATGAATGTGCTGGTGATAATGGCGGTAAAGACAAGACCCAGATTGCAAAGCAAATATAACATTTTGCTGGCCTGTTTGGCGGGAACAGACCTGTTAGTCGGAGCGGTTTCACAGCCGACTTTCATTGCGGGACAGATTTATGTCATAAAAGGTTTATCTCTAATTGAATACTGTCGATACCATAAGGAAAGCCACCTGATATTTGGAATTCCTATTTATGCATCTCTGTTTCATTTGACACTTATTAGTATGGAACGGTTTGTAGCCATGAAGTATACTTTTCGTTATGAGACAACTGTTACAGAGCTGCGTTTAAAAATAATCGTTGTTAGTTCTTGGGTCATCGCATGTTGCCCAGGTATTCTGCGAAGCCTTTCTGAAGAGTTTGAAATCATTATCAGGGTGCCAGGTTTCCTGTTCGCATGTTTCAACCTTTCGTTGATACTTTACTGTCATTTTTCGGTTTATTTTGTAACCCGTCGTCACGAGAAACAAATCAAATGCGAGCAAGTTTCGCCACAAGCCGCTGCTGACTTTGCAAAGGAGAAGAAAGCTCTGAAAACTACCAGGATTATTTTAATGGCTTTGGCTGTGTGTTTTTCCCCCTTGATTGTGCATAATTTAGTTTTGCACGCCTATTTTAAGAGTAGTAGTTACATTGGAAACGTAATAGTTTTGTCCCAGCCCGTTTTCGTATCGGTTTTCATGCTCAATTCTCTTTGCAATCCAATCATATACTGCTATAGAAATAAAACGTTTCGTAAAACTTGCAAAGAGCTGCTTAAAATGAAGTGCACAAACTTTAACGAGGAATAACAACTTTTTAAAAACCACCATGGCCTGTGATATTGATGATGTTACAAAATTTTGTAACGTTTCATGTGTCATTGAAATAAACTATACCTTAGAAATTGATTTAGAGTGTTGTCAATTTCATTGAAGGAGAGAAATAAATTGAAAAACATGGCGAAGTTTGTTTCGTTTCGACGTAAATTTTAATTGCAAATCCTGCACCATGAAAGACGGCTCTCAGGTGAAATCAGGAGAATAAAAGAAGATGGCGTCCATGTCTATGATTTCGACAAGGAAATAAATTAAAGCAACTGTAATTTGACGGTTTCCGAAAGTTTTGTCTCATAATATCTGTTATCATAATAGTCGTTCTTATAAAAAAAAAAGTTACTTTAATTTATCTGAACTTAAGTGCAGCATTTTACGGCAAAATATTTTTCTTCTTTCATTGAAAATTGAATTCCTTTTCGGATTTACACTCAAAGAAGAAAGTCAGGCCCCGATCGACAGATGGTATTTTCAGTGAAGAAGCGCGAACCAATAATAATTAGTAACATTTCTTTCACTGTTCTAATTGTGTTTTAAAATGTGCTACTGAGGAAATGCTACTTCAAGATACTTTACAAAATTTTGATTCGCAGTTTACAAAATTATGCAGTCACTCTAACAAATGGCACTTAAGAAAGTTCGTGAAGATTAATTCTTATAAAAAATTTACTTTAAATTATCTTAACCAACAGTGTTGCATTTTACGGCAAAATTTATTTTCTTTCATTGGAAATTGGATTCCTTTTGGATTTCATTTATCCTGAGCCACTCAGCCAGAAAATCAGTCCACGACAGCTGCAAATTTCAATGAAGAAGCGCAAGACAAAAACTATATTTCAACGTAAGTTTTGCTCGGAAGACGAATAATAATTAGTAAAATTTGTTTCAGTGTTTTGTTTGTGTTTCAATGTTTTTCACTTAGAAAATGCTACTTCAACATACTTGACCAAATTTTAATTTGCAGTTTCGAAGTGGTTATTGTTCGTTTAACAGATGGTACTTATTAAAGTTTGCGAAATACCACTTTGTAATTTGACAAATATAGCTTGGTACTTTACGAAATCGTCCATAGATGTTCTTTTCGAGATGGTACTTCTCGTTACTTTGCGAAATGTTACTTTATACTCAATGAAATACTACTTGATGAGGTGGCTGGTAATTCGGGAAAATATCTGTGCTGTTCACTGTTTTCGCTGTAATTAATTTCCCGGGCGGTGTCCATGTAAGGTATATTTCGTAAAGAACCTTTCGTTTCGTGTCTAAAAGAGGGTCCCCTATACTTTTTCCGTGACGCGTGAATAAGCATTTTTTGCTTTGCGTGAAGCGTGAATGAGGATTTACTTTTTCCGTGATTCGCGAATCTATATTTTTCCGTCCTCGGGAAACTGGTTTTCGATGTTTTCATGATCCGTGAATTATGCATTTACTTACGCGTGATTTGTGAACCAACGACTTTTGCGGGGATAATTTTTCACTTCTTTTGAAGATTTAAGCATCATTAAAGCTCGTAAACTGCGCAAAACTAGATGTAAAACCTGCCCATTCGACGCGCTTGCGGCTGGAGGACTGAGAACTAACCACAGCGACAGTTAACCAGGAGGCCCTAGAAACTAGTCTGTCACGATGTGTCAGACACGGCATTTCGATGCATTAAAATGGAGGGTTCTGTATGTTTTGCTAACGTGGACAGAATTTGTATTTTTATGTGGCACATGATTTAGCCTTTGCATTTTTACGGGAAACGTGATTGCTTGCTTTTTTCTGTGAACGTGAAGCTGTTTTTCGAATTTTACGTGATGCGTGAAAAGGCCAATTACATATGCGTGAAATTGTTTTCAGAAGAGGTATAGGGGACCCTCCTAAAAGGGACGTACCGCAAACGATCGCAAAGCCAACTTCGAAAAATTCGCTGTTAACGTAACGGAATCTAAAGCGGGATCCTTGATTAAAATGTGTCCCATGAACAAGATGGTTTGGAAGCAGGAGTACCAGGTTGAAAAGATTGCCTTCGCCATGACAGCAATAATCCTGAACATCCTAAGCTTTCCTGTGACGATCCTGATGAATGTGCTGGTGATAATGGCGGTAAAGACAAGACCCAGATTGCAAAGCAAATATAACATTTTGCTGGCCTGTTTGGCGGGAACAGACCTGATAGTCGGAGCGGCTTCACAACCGGCTTTCATTGCGGGACAGATTTATGTCATGAAAGATTTATCTCTAATTGAATACTGTCGATACCATAAGGAAAGCCACCTGATATTTGGAATTCCTATTTATGCATCTCTGTTTCATTTGACACTTATTAATGTGGAACGGTTTGAAGCCATGAAGTACACTTTTGGTTATGAGACAATTTTTACAGAGTCGCGTTTAAAAATAGCCGTTGTTAGTTCCTGGGTCATCGCATGTTGCCCAGCTATTCTGCAAAGCCTTTCTGAAGTGTTTGAAATCATTATCAGGGTCGTATCGTCCTTGTTGGGATATTTCAGTCTTTCTTTGATGCTCTACTGTCATTTATCGGTTTATTTTGTAAACCGCCGTCACGAGAAAGAAATCAAATGCGAGCAAGTTTCACCACAAGCCGCTGCTGACTTTGCAAAGGAGAAGAAAGTTCTGAAAACTACCAGGGTAATTACAACGGCTTTGCTTTTTTATGTTTTGCCTACGGGTGTGCATTATCTATTTTTGCCCGTCTTTTTTAAGAGTAGTAGTTACATTGTAAACGTAATACCTGACTTTTGTCCCATCCCGTTGTTATATTGGTTCTCTCGCTCAATTCTCTGTGTAATCCGATCATGTACTGTTGTAGAAATGAGATGTTTCGAAAGACATGCAAGGAGCTGCTTAAAATGAAGTGCACAAACTTTACCGAGGAATAAAAACTTATTACAAACCAGTATAGCGTGTGATATTGATCATACGGGAGTCACGGATGCTAAAACATTTAGTAACATTGCATGTGTTGAAATAAACCTCCTTAGAAATTGATTTAGAGTGTTGTCAATTTCATTGAAGGAAAGAAATAAATTGAAAGACATGGCGAATTTTGGTTTCGTTTCGTTTTTCTTCCAGACGACGCTGTCTGTCGTCCATGAATCGACAGAAAAAGAAAACTAATTGCAAGTTAAATGCGTCATAGCTAGTTTTGGCGCATAATATCTGAACACCGTGAAGGTTACTTCTTAAAAAAAGTCCTTTAAGTTATCTCAACTAACAACACTACTTTTTATGGGAAGTTTTTTTTTCTTGCATTGGAAATTGGATTCTTTTTAGGATTTCATTTATCCTGAGTCACTCAGCCAGTAAATCAGTCCACGACAGCTGGTATTTTTAATGAAGAAGCGCAAGACAACAGCTATATTTTAACGCAAGTTCTGATGACGAATAACAATTAGTAACATTTGTTTCAGTGTTATGTCTGTCTTTCAATTTTTGCCACCTAGGAAATGCTACTTTAAAATTTTGATTTGTATAGTTTGCGAAATGGTATTTGCTCCTTTAAGAAGTCATACTGAAAAAAGTTTGGGAAATGTTACTTTGTGTGTTGAAAAATATAGCTTAATTATTTTCGAAATGATCGGTCGGGGTGGTACTTCTTTGACGTTACTTTGCGAAATGTCACTTTAAAATCCGTGAAACATTGCTCGATGAAGTGGCGGGTACGTCAGATAACTTTCTGTGCTTTTCATTGTTTTCGCTCTAATTAATTTCAGGGCTGTAAGCTTGTTAGGCATATTTCGCAAAGAACATTTCGTTTCGTCTGGAAAAGATACCGCAAGCCGTACTTTAAAAGAGAAAAAACTCGCCATGAACGTGACTGAATCTAAGGAGGGATCCTTGATTAAAATGTGTCCCATGAACGAGATGGTTTGGAAGCAGGAGTACCAAGTGGAAAAGATTGCCTTGGCCATAACAGCAATAATCCTGAACGTCCTAAGCTTTCCTGTGACGATCCTGATGAATGTGCTGGTGATAATGGCGGTAAAGACAAGACCCAGATTGCAAAGCAAGTATAACATTTTGCTGGCCTGTTTGGCGGGAACAGACCTGTTAGTAGGAGCGGCGTCACAGCCGACTTTCATTGCGGGACAGATTTATGTCATAAAAGGTTTTTCTTTGACTGAATATTGCCGATACCGTAAGGAAACCAACACCATTTATACAATTCCAATTCTTGCATCTCTGTATCATTTGACACTTGTTAGTGTGGAACGGTTTGTAGCCATGAAGTACACCTTGCGATATGTGACAATTGTCACGGGGCTTCGTTTTAAAATAGCCGTTGTTAGTTCCTGGGTCATGGCATGTTGCCCAGCTATTCTGCAAAGCCTTTCTGAAGAGTTTGAAATCATTATCAGAGTAGCAAATACTTTGTTGGGATGTTTCAGCCTTTCGCTGCTACTTTACTGTCATTTTTCGGTTTATTTTGTAACTCGCCGTCACGAGGAACGAATCAAATGTGAACAAGTTTCACCACAAGCCGCTGCTGACTTTGCAAAGCAGAAGAAAGCTCTGAAAACTACCAGGATAATTACGATGACTTTGCTTGTGTGTTTTTTGCCGGCGAATGTGCATTATTTGTTTTTGCCCATCTATTTTAAGAGCAGTAGTTACATTGTAAACGTAATAATTTTGTCCCAACCCGTTCTCGTATCGGTTCTCTGGTTTAATTCTCTGTGCAATCCGATCATATATTGCTATAGAAATAGGACGTTTCGAAAGACATGCAAGGAACTGCTTAAAATGAAGTGCACAAACTTTAAGGAGGAATAAGAAAAATTACTATAGACCATTATGGCCTCTGATATTGATAAACCAGGAGTTGCTGATGTTGCAAAATTCAGAAGCATCGCATGCGTTGAAATGAACTTCCTTGGAAATTGATTTAGAGTGCTGTGGGATTCGTTGGAGAGTAGAAATAAACTACAAAAACAAGGCGAGTTACTGTTTACCCATCACTAAGGTCTTGTTTTAGACAGAGTAAATTGAATTCCAAATCTTGCACTATGGAAAAAGGGTTTCGTGCATGATTTGAAGAAGAATAAAACAAGATGGGTGCATGTCGATCTCTATCAACAGGTCAATAAAATCAACTGTAATTGGAAGGTTTCAAGGTTTCGTCGCATAATATCTGAACTTCCTGAAGGTACCTTCGTTAAAAATATCAAAGAAGTTACTTTGAAGTATGTGAACTGAGAGCATTACATTTTAAAGCACAAGATTTTTCTCTTGCATTGGGAATTGGATCCCTTATTTGATTTTATTTATCCTGAGCCACTCGGACAATAAATCAGTCAAAGACACCTGTCATCATTTTCACTGAAGATGAAGCGGAAGACAGGAAATATATTTAAACGTAACTCTTGAGGAAGAATAATAATTATTAACATTTCGTTTCAGTGATTGATTGATTGATTGATTGATTACTTGATGGTGCTTTGATGTTTTCCACGTAGGAAATGGTTATTCAAAGTAGTTTACTAAATCTTCAATCGCAGTTTTCGAAATGGTGTTTGTCACTTTAACAAATATATGGCACTTACGATACTTTGCGGTCAAATGTCACTTTCCACGTTGAGAAGAATTGATTGGTGCAGTCATGAGTTAAAGAATCCGATATAACCAACGCGTCGGCCAACACTACCAACAAACCACCGACATACTACGAACACTTTGACCGACAAACTACCCACACAATACGAACACGTCGGCCGAGACACTACCGACACAATATTAACAAGTCGGCCGACACACTACCGACAACAGGTCGGTCGACAAACTACCGACACAACACGAACACGTCGGCCGACACACTACTGACACAATACTAACAAGTCGGCCGACACACTACCGACACAATACAAACAAGTCGGCCGACACAATGCCAATGCGTCCGCTGACACACTATAGAATTAATTTGTGATTTGGAAAATTGTGTTTTAGACTTAAACAATTGGTTCTTCAAACACTTTGCGAAATGCTACTTTGTTCTATTGCTTGGTGCTTGAAGAAATCGTCCTTTGAGGTGCTTTTTTAAATGCCACTTCAAGTTACTTTGCGAGTAGTCACTTTATACTCCGTTAAATATTACTTGATGAGGTGTACTTCAAAGAAGGTTGCTCCGCTCATATAAGTTTCCCAAACTCTGAACTTGATATATCGATAGGTATATTTCGGGAAGAACATATCGTTTCACGTCACAAAAGTACCGTAACCGACCGCAGAAAACTCGCCATGAACGTAACTGAATCCAAAAAGGGACCCTTAGTTGGAATATGTCCCATGAACGAGATGGTTTGGAAGCAGGAGTACCAGGTGGAAAAGATTGCCTTAGCCATGACAGCAATAATCCTGAACATCCTAAGCTTTCCTGTGACGATCCTGATGAATGTGCTGGTGATAATGGCGGTAAAGACAAGACCCAGATTGGAAAGCAAATATAACATTTTGCTGGCCTGTTTGGCGGGAACAGACCTGATAGTCGGAGCGGTTTCACAGCCGACTTTCATTGCGGGACAGATTTATGTCATAAAAGGTTTATCTCTAATTGAATACTGTCGATACCATAAGGAAAGCCACCTGATATTTGGAATTCCTATTTATGCATCTCTGTTTCATTTGACACTTATTAGTATGGAACGGTTTGTAGCCATGAAGTATACTTTTCGTTATGAGACAACTGTTACAGAGCTGCGTTTAAAAATAATCGTTGTTAGTTCCTGGGTCATCGCATGTTGCCCAGGTATTCTGCGAAGCCTTTCTGAAGAGTTTGAAATAATTATCAGGGTCCCAGGTTTCCTGTTCGCTTGTTTCAACCTTTCGTTGATACTTTACTGTCATTTTTCGGTTTATTTTGTAACCCGTCGTCACGAGAAACAAATCAAATGCGAGCAAGTTTCACCACAAGCCGCTGCTGACTTTGCAAAGGAGAAGAAAGCTCTGAAAACTACCAGGATTATTTTAATGGCTTTGGCTGTGTGTTTTTCCCCCTTGATTGTGCATAATTTAGTTTTGCACGCCTATTTTAAGAGTAGTAGTTACATTGGAAACGTAATAGTTTTGTCCCAGCCCGTTTTCGTATCGGTTTTCTTGCTCAATTCTCTTTGCAATCCAATCATATACTGCTATAGAAATAAAACGTTTCGTAAAACGTGCAAAGAGCTGCTTAAAATGAAGTGCACAAACTTTAACGAGGAATAACAACTTTTTAAAAACCACCATGGCCTGTGATATCGATGATGCTACAAAATTTTGTAACATTTCATGTGTCATTGAAATAAACTATACCTTAGAAATTGATTTAGAGTGTTGTCAATTTCATTGAAGCAGAGAAATAAGTTGAAAAACATGGCGAAGTTTGTTTCGTTTCGTTTCGACGTAAATTTTAATTGCAAATCCTGCACCATGAAAGACGGCTCTCAGGTGAAATCAGGAGAATAAAAGAAGATGGCGTCCATGTCTATGATTTCGACAAGGAAATAAATTAAAGCAACTGTAATTTGACGGTTTCCGAAAGTTTTGTCTCAAAATATCTGTTATCATAATAGTCGTTCTTATAAAAAAAAAGTTACTTTAATTTATCTGAACTTAAGTGCAGCATTTTACGGCAAAATATTTTTCTTCTTTCATTGAAAATTGAATTCCTTTTCGGATTTACACTCAAAGAGGAAAGTCAGGCCCCGATCGACAGATGGTATTTTCAGTGAAGAAGCGCGAACCAATAATAATTAGTAACATTTCTTTCACTGTTCTAATTGTGTTTTAAAATGTGCTACTGAGGAAATGCTACTTCAAGATACTTTACAAAATTTTGATTCGCAGTTTACAAAATTATGCAGTCACTCTAACAAATGGCACTTAAGAAAGTTCGTGAAGATTAATTCTTATAAAAAATTTATTTTAAATTATCTTAACCAACAGTGTTGCATTTTACGGCAAAATTTATTTTCTTTCATTGGAAATTGGATTCCTTTTGGATTTCATTTATCCTGAGCCACTCAGCCAGAAAATCAGTCCACGACAGCTGCAAATTTCAATGAAGAAGCGCAAGACAAAAACTATATTTCAACGTAAGTTTTGCTCGGAAGACGAATAATAATTAGTAACATTTGTTTCAGTGTTTTGTTTGTGTTTCAATGTTTTTCACTTAGAAAATGCTACTTCAACATACTTGACCAAATTTTAATTTGCAGTTTCGAAGTGGTTATTGTTCGTTTAACAGATGGTACTTATTAAAGTTTGCGAAATACCACTTTGTAATTTGACAAATATAGCTTGGTACTTTACGAAATCGTCCATAGATGTTCTTTTCGAGATGGTACTTCTCGTTACTTTGCGAAATGTTACTTTATACTCAATGAAATACTACTTGATGAGGTGGCTGGTAATTCGGGAAAATATCTGTGCTGTTCACTGTTTTCGCTGTAATTAATTTCCCGGGCGGTGTCCATGTAAGGTATATTTCGTAAAGAACCTTTCGTTTCGTGTCTAAAAGAGGGTCCCCTATACTTTTTCCGTGACGCGTGAATAAGCATTTTTTGCTTTGCGTGAAGCGTGAATGAGGATTTACTTTTTCCGTGATTCGCGAATCTATATTTTTCCGTCCTCGGGAAACTGGTTTTCGATGTTTTCATGATCCGTGAATTATGCATTTACTTACGCGTGATTTGTGAACCAACGACTTTTGCGGGGATAATTTTTCACTTCTTTTGAAGATTTTAGCGTCATTAAAGCTCGTAAACTGCACAAAACTAGATGTAAAACCTGCCCATTCGACGCGCTTGCGGCTGGAGGACTGAGAACTAACCACAGCGACAGTTAACCAGGAGGCCCTAGAAACTAGTCTGTCACGATGTGTCAGACACGGCATTTCGATGCATTAAAATGGAGGGTTCTGTATGTTTTGCTAACGTGGACAGAATTTGTATTTTTATGTGGCACATGATTTAGCCTTTGCATTTTTACGGGAAACGTGATTGCTTGCTTTTTTCTGTGAACGTGAAGCTGTTTTTCGAATTTTACGTGATGCATGAAAAGGCCAATTACATATGCGTGAAATTGTTTTCAGAAGAGGTATAGGGGACCCTCCTAAAAGGGACGTACCGCAAACGATCGCAAAGCCAACTTCGAAAAATTCGCTATTAACGTAACGGAATCTAAAGCGGGATCCTTGATTAAAATGTGTCCCATGAACAAGATGGTTTGGAAGCAGGAGTACCAGGTGGAAAAGATTGCCTTGGCCATGACAGCAATAATCCTGAACATCCTAAGCTTTCCTGTGACGATCCTGATGAATGTGCTGGTGATAATGGCGGTAAAGACAAGACCCAGATTGCAAAGCAAATATAACATTTTGCTGGCCTGTTTGGCGGGAACAGACCTGATAGTCGGAGCGGCTTCACAACCGGCTTTCATTGCGGGACAGATTTATGTCATGAAAGATTTATCTCTAATTGAATACTGTCGATACCATAAGGAAAGCCACCTGATATTTGGAATTCCTATTTATGCATCTCTGTTTCATTTGACACTTATTAGTGTGGAACGGTTCTAAGCCATGAAGTACACTTTTCGTTATGAGACAATTTTTACAGAGTCGCGTTTAAAAATAGCCGTTGTTAGTTCCTGGGTCATCGCATGTTGCCCAGGTATTCTGCAAAGCCTTTCTGAAGGGTTTGAAATCATTATCAGGGTCGTATGGTCCTTGTTGGGATATTTCAGCCTTTCTTTGATGCTCTACTGTCATTTATCGGTTTATTTTGTAACCCGCCGCAACGAGAAACAAATCAAATGCGAGCAAGTTTCACCACAAGCCGCTACTGACTTGGCAAAGGAGAAGAAAGTTCTGGAAACTACCAGGATAATTACAATGGCTTTGCTTTTTTATGCTTCAAGAATATAATAAAAGCAACTGTAATTTAAAAGCGTTTTGCTAAAGTTTTCACTCATAATAACTAAACTTCGAGAAATGTTGCTCCCTGAAAAATTACTTTCTAAAATTAGATTATTTCAACTATGAACACTCCAATCAAGGCAAAATAGTTTTTTCTTGCATTGGAAAGAGGATTTATTTTCGGATTTCATTTATCCTGAGCTACTCAGCCAGAAAATCAGTTCTCGACGGCTGCAATTTTCAGTAAAGAAACCGCAAGACAAAAATTATATCTTAACGTAAGTTTTGATGACGAATAATAATTAGCAACATTTGTTTACCCGTTAGGAAATGCTACTTCAAGATGGTTTACCAAATTTTAATTGGTAATTTCAAAAGCGTGTTTGTCACTCTAACAAGTGGTAATTAAAAAAGTTTCGGGAATGTTACCTTGTACTTTGAGAAATATAGCTTGCTACTTTACGAAATGGTGTTTCGAGGTGCCTTGCGAAATGGTACTTCACGTTACTTTGAGAAAAATCACTTACAGTGTGTTATACTCCGTGAAATATTCCTTGATGAAGTGGCGGGTACTTCAGGAAATTTTGATTGCTTTTCATTGATTCCGCTCCAATTAAGCTCCAGATGTGACAATTGTTACGGAATTTCCCTTAAAAAATAACCGTTGTTAGTTGCTGGGTCATCACATGTTGCCTAACTATTTTGCAAAACCTTTCTGAAAAGTTTGAAATCATTGCAAGGGTCGTAATGATCTTCTTGGCATATTTCAACCTTTCGTTGCTACTTTACTGTCATTTTTCGGTTTATTTTGTCACCCGCCGTCACGAGAAACAAATCGAATGTGAACAAGTTTCACCACAAGCCGCTGCAGACTTTGCAAAGGAGAAGAAATCTCTGAAAACTACCAGGATTATTGTAATGGCTTTGCTTGTGTGTTTTTTGCCCGTCATTGTGCATTGTTTATTTTTGCACGTCTTTTTTAAGAGTAGTAGTTACATTGTTAAAGTAATAGTTTTGTCCCATTTCCTTGTTATATCGGTTCTGTCGGTCGATTCTCTGTGCAATCCAATCATATATTGCTATAGAAATAAGATTTTTCGAAAGACATGCAAGGAGCTGCTTCAAATGAAATGTACAAACTTTACCGAGGAGTAAAAAATTATTACAAACCAGTATGGCGAGTGATATTGATCATACAGGACTCGCGGATGCTAAAACATTTAGTAACCTTGTATGTGTTGAAATAAACCTCCTTAGAAATTGGTTTAGCGTGTTATCAATTTCATTGAAGGAAAGAAATAAATTGAAAAACATGGCGAATTTTGTGTAGTCCATGAATCGACAGAAAAAGAAAACTAACTGTAATTTGAATGCGTCATAGCTAGTTTTGGTGCATAATATCTGAACATCGTGAAGGTTACTTCTTAAAAAAAATCCTTTAAGTTATCTCAACTAACAACGCTACATTTTACGGGAAGTTTTTTTTCTTGCATTGGAAATTGGATTCTTTTTAGGATTTCATTTATCCTGAGTCACTCAGCCAGTAAATCAGTCCACGACAGCTGGTATTTTTAATGAAGAAGCGCAAGACAACAGCTATATTTTAACGCAAGTTCTGATGACGAATAACAATTAGTAACATTTGTTTCAGTGTTATGTCTGTGTTTCAATGTTTGCCACCTAGGAAATGCTACTTTAAAATTTTGATTCATAGTTTGCGAAATGGTATTTGCTCCTTTAACAAATGATACTGAAAAAAGTTTGGAAAGTGTTACTTTGTAAGTTGAGAAATATAGCTTAATTATTTTCGAAATGATCGTTCGAGGTGCTTAATTTGTGAAGTGGTAGTTCACATTACTTTGCGAAATGTCACTTTATACTCCTTGAAATATTGCTCGATGAAGTGGCGGCTACGTCAGAAAACTTTCTGTGCTTTTCATTGTTTTCGCTCTAATTACTTTCAGGGCTGTGAGCTTGTTAGGCGTATTTCGCGAAGAACAATTCGTTTCGTCTGGAAAAGATACTGCAAGCCGTACTTTGAAGAAAAAAAAAAGGATAAACTCGCCATGAACGTGACTGAATCTAAGGAGGGATCCTTGATTAAAATGTGTCCCATGAACGAGATGGTTTGGAAGCAGGAATACCAAGTGGAAAAGATTGCTTTGGCCATAACAGCAATAATCCTGAACATCCTAAGCTTTCCTGTGACGATCCTGATGAATGCGCTGGTGATAATGGCGGTAAAGACAAGACCCAGATTGCAAAGCAAATATAACATTTTGCTGGCCTGTTTGGCGGGAACAGACCTGTTAGTAGGAGCCGCTTCACAGCCGACTTTCGTTGCGGGACAGATTTATGTCATGAAAGGTTTTTCTTTGACTGAATATTGCCGATACCGTAAGGAAGCCAATATCATTTACATAATTCCAATTCTTGCATCTCTGTATCATTTGACACTTATTAGTGTGGAACGGTTTGTAGCCATGAAGTACACCTTGCGATATGTGACAATTGTCACGGGGCTTCGTTTTAAAATAGCCGTTGTTAGTTCCTGGGTCATGGCATGTTGCCCAGCTATTCTGCAAAGCCTTTCTGAAGAGTTTGAAATCATTATCAGAGTAGCAAATACTTTGTTGGGATGTTTCAGCCTTTCGCTGCTACTTTACTGTCATTTTTCGGTTTATTTTGTAACTCGCCGTCACGAGGAACGAATCAAATGTGAACAAGTTTCACCACAAGCCGCTGCTGACTTTGCAAAGCAGAAGAAAGCTCTGAAAACTACCAGGATAATTACAATGACTTTGCTTGTGTGTTTTTTGCCGGCGAATGTGCATTATTTGTTTTTGCCCATCTATTTTAAGAGCAGTAGTTACATTGTAAACGTAATAGTTTTATCCCAGCCCGTTCTCGTATCGGTTCTCTGGTTTAATTCTCTGTGCAATCCGATCATATATTGCTATAGAAATAGGAAGTTTCGAAAGACATGCAAGGAGCTACTTAAAATGAAGTGCACAAACTTTAAGGAGGAATAAGAGAAATTATCATAGACCTTTATGGCCTCTGGTATTTATAAACCAGGAGTTGCTGATGCTACAAAATTCAGTAGCATCGCATGCGTTGAAATAAACTTCCTTGGAAATTGATTTAGAGTGCTGTGGGATTCGTTGGAGAGTAGAAATAAACTACAAAAACAAGGCGAGTTACTGTTTACCCATCACTAAGGTTTTTTTTTCGGACAGTGTAAATTGAATTGAATTGCAAATCCTGCACTATGGAAAAAGGGTTTCGTGAAATTTCAAGAAGAATAAAACAAGATGGGTGCCATGATTCGATCTCTAACAACAAGACAATAACATCAACTGTAATTGGAAGGTTTCAAGGTTTTCACGCATAATATCTGAACTTCCTGAAGGTCCCTTCGCTAAAAATATCAAAGAAGTTACTTTGTAGTATGTTAACTAACAGCATTACATTTTAAAGCACAAGATTTTTCTCTTGCCTTGGGAATTGGATCTCTTATTTAATTTTATTTATCCTGAGCCACTCGGACAATGAATCAGTCAAAGACACCTGTCATCATTTTCACTAAAGATGAAGCGGAAGACGGGAAATATATTTAAACCTAACTCTTGAGGAAGAATAATAGTTATCAACATTTCGTTTCAGTGATTGATTGATTGATTGATTGATTACTTGATGGTGCTTTGATGTTTTCCACGCAGGAAATGGTTATTCAAGGTAGTTTACTAAATCTTCAATCATAGTTTGCGAAATGATGTTTGTCACTTCAACAAATATATGTTACTTAAGATACTTTGCGGTCAAATGTCACTTTCATGTTGAGAAAAATTGATTGGTGCAGTCATGAGTTAAAGAATCCGATATAACCAATACCGATACACTACCGACATACTACGAAAGCTTTGGCCGACAAACTACCGACACAATACGAACACGTCGGCCGACACACTACCGACAACACGTCGGTCGACAAACTACCGACACAATACGAACACGTCGGCCGACACTCTACCGACACAATACTAACACGTCGGCCGACACACTACCGACACACTACCAACTCGTCAGCCGAAACACTACCGACAAAATACAAACACGTCGGCCGACACACTGCCAATGCGTCCGCTGCCACACTTTAGAATTAATTTGTGGTTTGCGAAATTGTGTTTTAGCCTTAAACAATTGGTTCTTAAAACACTTTGCGAAATGCTACTTTGTTCTATTGCTTGGTGCTTGAAGAAATCGTCCTTTGAGGTGCTTTGCTAAATGCCACTTTAAGTTACTTTGCTTGATGACGTGTTACTTCAATAAAGGTTGCTACGCTCATATAGGTTTCCTAAACTGTGAGCTTAATAGGTATATTTCGTAAAACCGTTTCGTTTTGTGTCAAAAAAGGTACCGCAAGCTTCAGGAATCTGGACTTCGAAGAAAACTTGCCATGAATGCAACTGAATCCAAAGAGGGATCCTTGGTTGTAATATGTCCCATGAACGAAATGGTTTGGAAGCAAGAATACCAAGTGGAAAAGATTGCCTTGGCCACGACAGCAATAATCCTGAACATCCTAAGCTTTCCTGTGACGATCCTGATGAATGTACTGGTGATAATGGCAGTAAAGACAAGACCCAGATTGCAAAGCAAGTATAACATTTTGCTGGCCTGTTTGGCGGGAACAGACCTGTTAGTAGGAGCGGCGTCACAGCCGAGTTTCATTGCGGGACAGATTCATGTCATAAAAGGTTTATCTCTAATTGAATACTGTCGATGCCATAAGGAAACCTACCTCATCTTTTGGATTCCAATTCGTGCATCTCTGTTTCATTTGGCACTTATTAGTTTGGAACGTTTCGTAGCCATGAAGCACACTTTTCGTTATGTGACACTTGTAACGGATTTTCGTTTAAAAATAGCCGTTGTTAGTTCCTGGGTCATTGCATGTTGCCCAGCTATTCTGCAAAGCCTTTCTGATGAGTTCCAAACCATCATCAGGGTCGCAGGTTTTTTATTGGGATGTTCCAACCTTTTGTTGATACTTTACTTTCATTTATCTGTTTATTTTGTAACCCGCCGACACGAGAAACAAATCAAATGTGAACAAGTTTCGCCACAAGCCGCTGCTGACTTTGCAAAGGAGAAGAAAGCTCTGAAAACTACCAGGATAATTATACTGGCTTTGCTTGTGTTTCTTTTCCCCTTGATTGTGTATAACTTACTTATGCAAGTCTTTTTTAAAAGTAGTAGTTACATTGAAAACGTAATAGTTTTGTCTCATCCCGTTGTAATTTCTGTTTTCTCGCTTAATTCTCTGTGCAATCCCATCATATATTGCTATAGAAATAAGTCGTTTCGGAAGACATGCAAGGAGCTTGTAAAGATGAAGTGCACAAACTTTAACCAGGAATAGGAACTTACTAAAAAACACTGTATATGGCTTGAGATATCGATATTAATCCAGGAGGTTATTTTTTTTTGCTTATGTTACAAAAATTTAGTGACATTGCATGTTAGTGTTAAAATAAACTTCCTTAGAAATTGATTTTGAGTGTTGTCGGTTTTATTGAAGGAGAAAAATAAATTGAAAAACATGGCAGTTCTGTTTTTCTTCCTGGCGGCGCAAATTTTAATAGGAAATCGGGGACCTTGAAACGAAAGACGGGTTTTAGGTGAAATGAGGAGAATAAACGAAGAAGACTCCTTGTCTGTGAACCGACTAGAAAATAAAAGCAACCGTAATTTAAAGCTGTCAAAGTTTTGCCGAAAAATATGTGAACTTCGTGAAGGTTCCTTCCTAAGAAAACTTAATTAACAGCACTGTAATGAACGCAGAATTATTTTTCACTTATTTGAAATTGGATTACAATTCGGATTTTATTTACCCTGAGCCACTCAGCCAGAAAAGCAGTCGACGACAGCTGCAATTTTCAATGAAGAACCGCGAGACAACAGGTATATTTTAATGTTAGTTTTAATGACGAATAATAATTAGTAACATTTATTTGTTTAGGAAATTCTACTTCAAGATACTTGTAATATTCTGGGGCCAATAAACCAGCCAAAACTCGAGAACCCAACTCCTCTTTAATTAATTTCAGCGACTTAAAACGTGTTTCATCCGAACTGAACTGTAGAAAACTGCTGGAGGAGCGGTTACACAGCTCACAATATGTATGGGTTATTGACCAAGTGTGAGGTCAAGATGGCTGGATATTGGCCAAGTTTTTTTCTTGCGAGTTTATGGACCGAGACGGAGTCGAGGTCCATAAACTCGCAAAAAAAGAACGAGGCTAATATCCAGCCATCTTGACCGAACAAGCTTGGTCAATAAAGGATTTATTATATGGATTTCGGGGAAATTTTTCTTGCGGGACACGGCGGGTAGTCCCGAGCGGGCAAGATAGCTCCATCTTGCCCGCTCGGGTAGCCAATCACGGCGCAGGATTTGTTTCATCTTGCCCGCTCGCGGAGCTAGCCATATAATAATCCACAATACTTGCATCATCATCACCTGCTTTGCCTCAGTAGGCGCATAAGGCCGTAACATTCTGTTTCCACTGTGCCCTACCGCTGGCAACCGCTCTCACAATGTTCCAGTCGTTCCACCCTGCCTGTCGTCTCTCTTCCTCTACCTCCAGGCCTTTCTAAGTCTTACTACTGCACTTGTATTTTCTGGTCTCCACCCTAACGTCATTATGCAGTCACTGGATCTTTCCACGCAGTTTATCTCCAATTCAAGTCCAACACCATTTTTTTTTTATCTCATCTCCGATTCTGTTATACATCATATCGATGATTCTCTCATTGCTCACTCGTGCAGGCCATCTGATCTTTAGAAACCCTCTCAAACATTTAAATTGGGATACATCTAGTTTCTTTTCTTCGCTCTCTTCCATGTTTCACACCCATATACGGGAGTACCTGTCTAAGTAAACTTTAACCTTTCCCATTTCTCTTGTTTTCTATAGCTTTGGCAGGTTTTGAAAGGCGCCTCTAGCTTTCTGTAGCCTATTCTTCATGTCTTCTGTTCCGGCCTCATCTTCCAAGACTTTGGCACCCAGGTAGACAAACTTTGCAAGATCTTCCACCTCATCGCCCCTGGCTCTAATCTTGCCCACCCTTGCTGTATACATTCGTAACACTTTGCAGCTTTGGTGCGTTTAAACATAAACCTATTCTGCCTTCCTTGGTAATCAGCCTTTCTGTTTCCTCTTGAATGTGTTTATATTTGGATGCCAGCGGCGCAGTCCAATTGTTCAAATACACTTGTGAAGTCGCACCCAACACCACTTCCTCTCCCCTCCATGGTTTTCCTCATCACCCAATCCACCGCAAGAAGAAACAGAAACGTCGACATAGGGACACACAGCCCTGCTTCACTCCAGATGATCTTCCGAACCAGCCTGTCAGTTTGCCTTCATCCATCACTGCGCATCAACTCCTCACCGACCCCATGTTTTCCAAATGTGACCCATTTTTTGAAGTGTGACTCATTTTTCCAATTGTGACCTATTTTTCCTAGTATGTCTCATTTTTACAAGTTTGACTCATTTTTTGAAGTGTGACCCATTTTTCCTAGTGTGACCCATTTTTCCAAGTTTCAACTATTGTTAAAAGTGTGACCCATTTTTGCAAATGTGACCTATTTTTCCATGTGTGACCCATTTTGGATTTTTAACCCTTTTTTCCTAGTTTGATGCCTTTTCTTCCAAGTGTGACCCACGTTTTTCCAAATGTGACCCATTTTTCCAAGTGTTACCCATTGTTCATAGTTTGACCCTTTTTTCTAAGTGCGACCCACGTTTCCAAGTGTGGCAATTTTACTCAAGGGCATCTTAAAACCCGCGTATCACTTAGTTTGCCAACGTAGAAGTATTTTCGGCTGTCTTTTGTCTCCGCCGAAAAATATATCGAGCTTCGATCGCTTGGAATTTTGTATTTTATCGGCATCCAGATAGTTTCTTTTTTAATGCTCTTCAAACTATTCCGAACTTGGTGGAAATATAGGCTTGGTTCTGGTTTCATTCACTTACGGTTCCGTGACCTCCTCCTTTCATACATCATTATTTTTTACAGATTTTCTCCATTAAACAAACAAAAAAACCGAAAATATCTGTAGAGAAGTAACAAATATTTCGCCTTTCTGCCCTCTCTCGACCGAAGTTTTCTTCGAATGTGGAAGGGCAAGACTAATATATATTCTTTTTCAAAGCCTATTTTACCTCAAGGAACAACATCAGCTGCAAAATTTTCAAGAATAGACTTAGCTGAGTTGAAATGAGTACGTTTAGCTGATCTTAATGTCACTAGCTTCTGTTATTTCTGATGGTTGTAGGCTAAGATCGTCTTAAAATAACGAAAGCTTCTACTTAATTCTTCTATGCCACTTGGCTCGTATGCAGACTGGTGAGTAAGAAAGGTAAACACAGTATCTATGCATGATCAATAGCTAACTTCTCATGACAATTTTAATAGATCGTAAGACGGCTTAAATAATTTATATTGTGGCAATCCTTAGGGCGAGCGCAGTTCTTAAAATGAGATACGCATTTTTTAATTGTCCACTATTTTCCGCCGGGAGTGGAATGAAAATTTAAGGGCTAGATTTCAAGCTTTTTAAGTTGCTATTTTATTACGGACTGGTTGTAAAGAGGCGGTGAAATGTGTAGGCGAATAACAACATTAGCCATTGTAGACTAGCAGAATTTCTCTAGGCCTTAGCCCGGTCCTTCTTGTATGTACCGTCAAGAGCTCGAGCCAATATTTACAGACAGTAACTATCGCCCGACAGGCTGATGCCACAGTTTTGCATAAAGCTTTCTTCAAAATCATTGAGTGAAAGATACCTATGCGAATCGGATTGTTTGATATTTTTGGTGACGCAGTGGATGCCATGCTTAACAAAACATGGTACTATCGGCATACTTATTGTGAAATTACGAAATGAATTTGCCAAATTGTATTTGATACTTTAGGAAATGGTACTTCAAGATATTCTGGGCAATGGTGCTTTGTAAATTGTGAAATGTTAATATTTTGAATTTCCTAAATCTTCTCCGCCAGTTAGGAAATGGTACTTACACTGAGATACTTTGCGAAGTGCAAGTTGAACTTCCGAAATGGAGTTTTTACTTAAGATACTTTGCAAAATGCTACTTTGGTACTAAAGGAAATGGTACCGGATGATAGTTCATTTAATGATTCTCTGAAATTTGTGAAATTGAAATATTTTGAATCTGCGAAATTGCGTTTACCATTTAGGAAGTGATACTTCAAAATACTTTGCGAAGTTTTTTTACAACATATAAGTTGTAACTTTAAGTGAAATATACTTTACGAAATGTTACTTTGTATTTTGGTACCATAGGAAATGGTATTTCAAGATCACCAAATGATTCTTTGCAATTTCTGAAATTTTAAGATTTTGAATTTGGGAAATTGGGTTTACCACGTAGGAACAGATACTTCAGGATACTTTGGGAGATTTTTTAAAACTTAAAAGTTGTAACTTACGAAATGGAATTTTTCACTTTAAGAGAAATATTACTTGAGATACTTTGAGAAATGTTCCTTTGGTTTTAGGTACCATAAGAAATGGTATCTCAAGATCATCAAATGATTCTTTGCAATTTGTGAAATTTTAATATTTTGAATTTGCGAAATTGCCATTACCACTTTGGAACAAATACTTCAAGATACTTTTCGAAATATTTTACAACTTAAAAGTTTTATCGGACGAAATGGAATTTTCCATTTTTTCTTAAGAGAAATATTACTTAGGGATACTTTGCGAAATGTTACTGTATTTGGTTACCATAGGAAATGATACCTCAGGATCACCAAATGATTTTACGCAATTAATTTGAGAAATTGAATATACTGAATTTGCGAAATTGCGTTTGCAGCTGAGGAAATGAAACTTCGCGAAATTTTTAAAACCTTAAAAGTTGTAACTTCCGAAATGGAATTTTTCACTTTAAGAGAAGTATTACTCGAGATACTCAGTTGCGAAATGATTCTTTATATTTTGGTAACATATATAGGAAATTATATCTCAAGAACTCTTTGTAATTTGTGAAATTTGAATAATTGAACTTGAGAAATTGCGTTTACCATTTAGGAACTGATACTTCAAGATACTTTGCAAAATTTTAATACGTAGATTGCAGAATGATGTTTCAAACTTAAAGAAGTAGTGGATATGATACTTTGCAAAAAGTAACTTTGCACGTTGAGGCTATCACTTGGTGCTTTACGAAATAGTACTTCACATTACTTTGGAAATGTCACTTTATAGTCTGTGAAGTACTGCTTGAAGCGGAGCGGATCTTCAATCAACTTTGTGACGGGTTGTTTTTGCTTTATAAGGCTTATCTGGGAGTGACCTTGTCAGACACATTTTGAAAAGAACATTTCGTTTCGTCTGGTAAAGATAGCGCAAGCTGTACTTTGAAAAACTCTCCATGAACGTAACTGAACCTAAAGCGGGATCCTTGGTTATAATATGTCCCATGAACGAGATGGTTTGAAAGCAGGAGTACCAGGTGGAAAAGATTGCCATGGCCACGACAGCAATAATCCTGAACATCCTAAGCTTTCCTGTGACGATCCTGATGAATGTGCTGGTGATAATGGCGGTAAAGACAAGACCCAGATTGCAAAGCAAATATAACATTTTGCTGGCCTGTTTGGCAGGAACAGACCTGTTAGTAGGACTGGCTTCACAGCCGAGTTTCATCGCGACACAGGTTTATGTCATAAAAGGTTTATCTGTAATTGAATACTGTCGATACCATAAGGAAATCTACCTGATATTTGGAATTCCTGTTCTAGCATCTCTGTTTCATTTGACACTTATCAGTATCGAACGGTTTGTAGCCATAAAATACACTTTTCGTTATGTAACAATTGTTACGGGGCTTCGTTTAAAAATAGCGGTTGTAGGTTCCTGGATCATTGCATGTTTGCCAGTAATTCTGCAAAGCTTTTTTGTAGAGTTTAAAATCATTATGAGGGACGCAGCTGCTTTGTTCAGCTTGATAAACCTTTCGTTGATACTTTACTGTCATTTATCGGTTTATTTTGTAACCCGCCGACACGAGAAACAAATCAAATCCGAACAAGTGTCACTACAAGCCGCTGCTGACTTTGTAAAGGAGAAGAAAGCTCTGAAAACTACCAGGATGATTATAATGGCTTTGCTAGTGTGCTTTCTCCCCTTGATTGTGCATTATTTCCTTTTGCACGCCTATTTTAAGAGTAGTAGTTACATTGTAAACGTAATAGTTTTGTCCCAGCCCATTTTCGTATCGTTTTTCTTACTCAATTCTCTATGCAATCCGATTATATACTGCTATAGAAATAAGTCGTTTGGAAAGACATGCAAGGAGCTGCTTAAAATGAAGTGCACAAACTTTAACGACGAATAAAATCTTATTACGTAAGTCCGTAAAACAATGGCTTGTAATATCGACTATTCCGGAGTTACTGATATTACAGAATTCATTAACATTGTGTTGGAATAAACTTTCTTTGAAGTTGACTTAGAGTGTTGCCGGTTTCTTCGAAGGAGAGAAAAACTGAAGAACATGACAAGTTACCATCTAGCCACCATTCAGTTTTGTTTGTTTTAGTTTCAATCCTGCAACATGAAAAACTGGGGTCTCGTTAAATTTTGATAGGAATTATAGAAAGGCGTGTATTTGGAAAAATAGGCCTTGCATTGGGAATTAATCCCTAATCTAATTTTACTTATCCTGAGCCACTGAGCCAGACAATCAGTCGACGACAGCTACCAATTTCAAAGAAGAAGCGTAAGACAAGATACGTCGACGTAAACTTTAATTTCAAATCCTGCTACATGAAAAGACGGGTTTAATGTGAAATTTTGAGGAGCTAAAATTAACACCATGGCGTGCATTTTTACGTATCAACAAGAAAATAAAAATTAACTGTTGTTTGAAGTTGAACAAGTCTTTTTTTAAAGTTAATTTAAAATTTCTCAACTGAAAGTACTGTATTTTAAAGAACAATGGTAAATTTAACTCTTGTATTGGGAAATAAGTTCCTTGGGGAATTTCATTTCTCCCGAGTCTCTGGGAGTAAATCAGTCGACGGCAAGAAGGTACAAAACGATATGCCGGCGGTCTAATTATGAAAAATAAACATTCTTATATGAAAAATGCGTTGTCTTGGCCAGGCCGATTGTTGACGAGGTCCAAACGTAAGCACAGACACAAGAGACAAGTAGACAAGTGTCACTCAAATCGTAATATAGACATTATCTACCGACCGGCTGATGCCACAATTTTGCATCAAGTCTTCTTAAAAATCATTGCGTGATAATCAGTCGACGACAGCTGCCATTAAGTGAAGAAGCTGAAGACAAGAACTTTTTTTAATGTAAGTCTTGATGACGAGTAATAGTTATATCACTCGATGCATTTTTGCTCTCTTTTCATTGGTTGAGAGCCCACCACCTGACCTGCATAAAACTGCCTACGAGTAATGATCTGCTCATGCGTAGCACCGTCTTGATGTGTTTCGCTGCTAATAATATTCGGCTCATGCGTAATATTGTAACCACGTTCTCGGGTGAAAAATGACAGATCGCCTCCCTCAGCTGTCAGAGAATGATTTAAATATGAAAACAAACTTGGTGACTGAATAATAAAACCATTATTGGACTTGGTTATTGCAAAATATCGTAACTTGTCAGTGTTTTGCAGATTAATTATTATCCTCAGCCTTCGGCTTCAGCAAAAAATTGATCTGCTCGCCAATGACAAATCACGCTATTTTGCTCAACCTCGTCCAATAACTGTTACTTATTTAACACCTTTATTCGTGGCAGTACTAAACTATTGGCCCTGAGAGAAACAGTGACTTCCACTCTCTGGAGACCCTCACCCTCCGAAGTGAGCAAGGAAAAATGAGGGAGAGAAAATGCCCTCTGGTAAACTGGGGCCAAGGCGCGGTGACAGCTCGTCATAAGCCGACTCCTGCCCAGTTTCTAGAATCACTGTTTTCATTCTAGTAAGCGATTCATTTAAAGTCAAATTTATTTTGCCATGTGAGATTGGCGCGACCCGAGATGGCAGGATAACACTTGTCTAATTTATTATCAAAGAATAACTTTAAATATTTTAAACCATTTATTCCCTTGTATAGTTTGATTACCAACTGTTAATTAATTCACATATGTTGACTATAAACATATTTGTGAAGCATTCCAGCATTAGAAAGTTGAAGCAGGGATGTAACTTAATCTTATCGCAAGCTGAATAAAGAGCTCGTGTGTAAAATTGTGACCTGTGATACGGGGTTGAAACAGTGACATGGTGATGGAGGCTAATACAATCACAACGAATGACATTAAGACGGAATCCACCAGAAGTTTGAGTAGCAAGTGGACAAAAACCTAGTATCAAGATTATTTACATCGTATTGCAAACTTTTGTACGACTGTTCTAAATATCTGCTCAAAAAAAAAAAATCATTTCTAGCAAAACCAAACGTCGAAAACGAATGTTGAACTTCGTATGAAACACTTGAAAGTACTGGTGAAATGAAACTGATGACGAAATTTTGCCTGTGTTTGCACAAGTTCTCTGAACTTTGAAATTTATTTTCTCTCGTTCCCATGGGAAATTGTTTTCGGTGTTATTTCAGGAAATTATTTATGTATTTAGCTTTAAGAAAATGTAAAAATGACTGTAAAATACTTAAAATTATTCTTGTACCTGATTTTTGTCCACTAAAACCTGAAATTGCTCGATTTTCTATCGGATTACGTCTTAACTTCTGTTAAAATTTTATCGATTTCAGCGATGTGAACACCGGCTCATAACGTGGCTTTCATCAACTGTACTTGCGAAAACCTCGACTAAAAAGTAATCCAGGGTTTGTAACCAGTCCAAGGCAAGGTCTCTTCCAACATTAGAGTATGAAGGCGGCAGTGCTATGCAAGGGTCGAGAACTTTGTACTGGGAAGGGAATCATTATGTGCTAAATAGTATTTTAAGACATCTTTAGTGTTGTTTTTTATTGTCATCTTCCGGGTGTTTGCACTGTAAATACTCTTGCTGTACTGTCCCCTGATCCTGTCACTAGAAAGCTACCATCTCTGCAAACACAACATTGAATTAACAGAACGTTGAATTTTTAAACTTAAAACCATGGTTACACCCTAGGGTTTCATCCACACATGTAGATGTTAGAACCATCTTGTGCAGCATAGTTAAGATACTACCACATGAAAGTACTGCTCAATAGCTTTAATTTGAATAGTCACACACTAGGGTTTCATCCGCAGACTTAAAAGTTAGAACCACCTTGTACAGCATAATAAACAGTACCACATGAAAGTACTGCTCAATAGCTTTCACTTGAATGGTCACACACTAGGGTTTCATCCGCAGACTTAAAAGTTAGAACCACCTTGTACAGCATAATAAACAGTACCACATGAAAGTACTGCTCAATAGGTTTCATTTGAATGGTCACACACTGGGGTTTCATCCACAGACTTAAAAGGAAGAAACACCTTGTACAGCATAATAAACAGTACCACATGAAAGTACTGCTCAATAGCTTTCATTTAAATGGTCACACAGTAGGGTTTCATCCAGACTTAAAAGTTAGAACCACCTTGTATGGCATAATAAACAGTACCACATGAAAGTACTGCTCCACAACTTTCGTTTGAATGGTCACACACTAGGCTTGGTTTAATTCACAGACTTAAAAGTTAGAACCACCTTGTACAGTATATAAATAAAAAGTACCACATGAAAGTACTGCAGCGATACAATCTGAACGATTTTTATAAAGTTTCTTGCATTACCTTGACACAGCAAGATCTAGGATTTCTCCATTGTGGCCACGCCATTCTCTCTCACAGCTTCCTGAACGACTGTCCCAAAGTCTGACCACACCATCCAGACATCCAGTGTAGACAAGAGGTGTTGAATGATCCCACTTCAATTGCACTACTCCACCCTGACAAAAAAAAAAAAAAAAAAAAAAATCAAAATTGACATTATTTAGAGGAGCTCAGTCATGACATTTTCGAGTTATTTTGGCCATGTACAAAACTACCTTTAAATTGAAGAAAACCCGGAAATAATAGTTTACTATGATAGAAAAACACCAAAGAAATAATAATAAACCATAAAGGAACAAGGATGGTTGAAGGAGCTCAGTCACGGTTTGCACATATTGAAAAGTTTAGCCTCCATTTTTCAAATTCCTCATTTGTAATCTGTGTTAATCTTCTCCATCCTTAGCCATCCTTGTTCTCTTATGGTTTATCATTATCTCTTTGGTGTTTTTGTATCTTATTAAACTGTTATTTTCAGGTTTCCTACCATTTAAAGGTAATTTTGTATGTGGCCAAAATAACTCAAAATACAGTGACTGAGCTCCTTTAAGGATGGAGAAGATTAGCACTGTTTACAAGGACATGCAGTTCGCTTGCTTCATTTAAATCAAAAGTCAAGGCCCATCTTTTTAAAGGTATTTATAAACTGTAATTATAATTACATTTACAGTAGCTCTTTTAGTTTATATCTAGTTTATTCATAAATTCTGTACAGCACTGCTGGATTCTGAAGAAGCAGCGCTATATAAGACTACATTTATTAATTTATTATTATTATTTACAAGTGATTAACTTGAAAAATTCAGGCTAAACTTTTCAAGATGTGCAAACCATGATGTAGTTCCTTTAAATTGTGTTGGCTCCTCTATCATCTTATCATAGAAAGATGGTCGAGCAAGACTTGGAAAACAATAGTGATACAGTACTTACAGGATGTTTACACTGTTGTCGAAGTCTGTATGACGAGAGATCCCATATACCAAGGACGCCACTCAAGGATGCAGTTGCCAGCATGGGTTGCCTGTGGGCAAGTCATATGAGGTACCATTACATGAAAGCACAGTGAACAAATGAAAGAGAAAATAATATTGTCTATGCTAGAAAACCATCATAGACAGTCTATTTAACCAGAGAAAACGGTCTTTTCTGACCCTAAAGGTCTGAGGATACCAATGACATTTCAGTGGTACAAGTAGCATTAGCTCAATTTTCTGCAGCAGGTAATCACTAATTAGAGTGAGCTTATCAGCTCCCTCCCTAGTGGTGACTCCACTCCATCTCACTACATGTGAACACCAACACAATTTTTAAAAGTTTGCATCAACAATTTTCCAGTAGCCATCAAATTATCTTTGTTGGTAAAAGGCACTGTGAGAGTTAAATGTCTTGCTCTAGAACAAACCAGAAGGTTCTTGCCAGAGCTTCAGAGCTAACCTCTTAATCAGATCAGGAGACTAACCTTTTAAAGGCTACCACACCTCTCACAAAGGGGCTCTAGGTCTGCTAGTCAAATAACACTTACTGAGGAGAGAATCCAACCGCTTCAATGGAAGGTGGTGAATCACTATCATCAGATTGAAAACCTGCTGCTAATGTACTCAGTACCTGTCAGTAAATCAATTTGATGGATATGGTTCAAAAGTCTTTTTAGTTTAACAATATATATTTAATTCTTGGAGGTTGAGGACCCAATTGGTTCATTAGCACTTTTGCTTTACTTGGTAGTTGCATGAAGCAGCTGGGAGTACAGATGCAACCTCCCATTCCTCTTTGCTACATGTAGCAGGATCCCCCCTGTATTCTGTCACAATAAAGTTATCTCAAAAGGGGCAAACAGGGGGTAGCCTGAGAGTAAGGGAGGGGGAAGGGTGGGAACTCTACCAAAAAACTGAGTACAAAATGAGGACCCTGGCTGTACTGGTGCTTTCAACTTAAGAATCAAGGCATGTATGCCTTGTGTACACGAACAGCAGATACATTAATAACATGAAAATGTTCCAGATTCTTGCCTTGCCACTGTTGGTATTCACTACTTTAACTGTCGAGTCTTCTGATCCTGTTGCTACAAGTACATTGTCTCTGTGTGCATCTACGCAGGTGATTGAGCCTTGGTGAGACGTGCCATCTGGAGAGTGGAGCAGTTACAACTTAGTCTTTTCATATTGTTTATTTGTATCTGAAAATGTATTTGCTGTCCTAGTTAAGCTTGTCATGGGCTTGTTTATAAAGTACTGGAACCTAAAGTTCAGCTGAAACAAAATGCTGCAAATATGTGCAGTGTATGTAACCTGGAATCAGACGACTAATTTATCCACTTGATTTCTCAAACTCACTTGTGATCCTTTGTTATTATGCCAATTTGTAGAGACTGTATAGAAATCAAATCTTCGCATTATTTATTCACTTTGCCTTGAGAATTGTGTCATGATGACACCGAAACGTTGGCTTTTGACGTTAATATTCACCTGCTTATGTTTTAAAAAATCCTTTTTGATCAAGCATTTAATAATTCATCAAGTTTTAAAAAACAAAGGAAATTATGACTGTGACATTGCTTGAATATCCGATCTTAATGAGGATACATTTTTACGATTTTATTTCTCAGTTGTGTCCTTACTTTTAGTTTTAATTGAGAAGATATACATGTATCAAACACTTAACACAGTATTTGACCACATTTCCAATCACCTCGTAGCTCATAAACATAGTTCCCTGCACGTCATATTATCAACTTTCTTTTCAGTGTTTGGAAATGTGATCAAAAAAGGTTTTTCATGTTTGATATATTACTTCTTAAAGCTTTTATCCATTTTCCTGTTAAAGGCTTTCACAGAAATATATTACACATATCACACTTGTAACGACAAGTGGATAGACAACAGTGTCTGCAAAACAACTTATTTAATGCACTAAGCAGCAACGACGAAAACTACAACATGGCCGACCACATGAGCCCCTTGTCATGTGATCCGTGAGGCGGGAACTGGACTTGTACTTCATGTACGCATACTCGTTACAACATTCAGAAGTATTGTGTGGATATGAATTAGTCACTGATCAAAGCCAGGGTTTGCTATCTTTTCAGTGTTTGCTCGGTTTACATGCAGATATACAGCTGCCACTTCTCAAGTGATAGTATATTAACCATTTTGCAGCTGTCCTGGCGAAGACAGTAATTTCTTCTGACGGTTATTTGAATAAGAAATTGAGCATTGTTCTAGACAAGAGCCTTGCATGTCTGGACCAGACTCCACCAAAAGTTGACAAGAGTTCAACAACAATAATATCATCTTACTCTGTTTGAAACTCTTGAGCATTTCTCAGAGGGTCTCATCAACTCATGTCGTCTCTTGTTGAATCTCAGTAGCTGAAAGTCGATGGCAACCTCATTTTCAGGTCTCTTGTCTTCCCAACTTTTTTGTTTGCAATGGCTACCTTTCCAGCTCCATTATGTGTACAACACTTTACTCCCCGAACTGGATTAATGAACTGAATGTCACCAAACTAAAAGGACTGTATATTAATTACCTGATAGATGAAAAGTGTGCATCCCTTGCCTCAAATCCCAAACTTTAAGGGTGCCATCTTCATATCCAACACTGGCTCTTTTACCTTATAACCACAAAAAATACATATGGTAACTAAGAGTTCCTCATATGTCCCGCTAGTCTTTCTGAGACAAATTCTTCTCATTTTCTTGTTCAAGCAATCAAAACAGTTATTCCAAAGTAAAGGCAACCTCCTTCGTGGTTTTTAATATGTAAAATCTGGGCAATGCCTGAGAATAGAAAAGAAGTCTGCATACGAGCCAAGGGCCCACCAGGCCGGAGCTTATCCCAGTTTCCGTAACACGAAGCACCTGGGAATATTTCTACTCCCCCATGGATAGGATGCTAGTCCATCGCAGGGTTACCCCCAGCATTAAATCCGCCGGTACCCATTTATACACCTGGGTGCAGAGAGGCACTGTGAGAGTAAAGTGTCTTGCCCAATAACACAACACAATGTCCCCGGCCAGGACTCAAACCTGGACCGCTTGATCCGGAGTCGAGCATTATGCCTGAGAATGAGAACCTTAAAATCAATTCCATTTACCGTCATTCATGAATACTCCACAAGTTGATCGGCAGCCATGACTTTGGAATGTTTTACAGTCTCCACTGGGAATCCTCCACATCCATACATTACCATCTGCTGTACCAGCTAGTAATATATTTGCTTCATTATGCCACTCTAGCCACTGAGATAACATATTAAATAAATTGAGGCAGGAAAGAAAACAATCATAAAAGGGACCAAATGTGGCAATAACATTGGTTTTATGATTACTAAGAGCCTGATTTTTCTGTGAGCATTATATTTTATGGTCAATGACATGAAGCCAAACTGACTACTTTTCATAGAACACAATGGCAAGAAGCCTCATTTTAGTAGGCAATTGCACTTAGGATTACAGTCCAAAACCTACAATGTTATGTATTGTAAACTGAGCCAAATATCAAGAGCAAGTGCATGTCCAATCAAATTCTATCTGTAATTACAAGCCACTCAGCTGCATTTTGTTGGAAATCCACAAATCTGATTGGTTCTCTCATTGTTTTCTATTTGCTGATGAACAACGATCATATTATCCTTACAACCAAGTAGTTAATACAAAATTGTAAGATTTGTGCTGTAAACGTATTAGTCAAGAGTGTCTACTAAAACAATCAGAATACTTGTCCTTGTTTTCAATGAGTGATAGTCAACCCAGCTACGTCTTGTTGAACATTTGCTGACAGAAAACTCTTGTAGTCTAATTGATAATTAGACAACAATGGGACAACCAATCAGAATTGCAGACTTCCAAAAGAACCCCTTGAGTGTCTACATTGTGGCAATAAATTAAAACTGTTTCAAAAATGGCAAAGTGTTTCTTTGTGATAACATCAACTTGATTTATTACTTGAAAGAATTCAGGAGAGATCTGTGTTATGAGAGTCCTTGTGATTCTCTAAAACTCCAATCTCACCCCTCTGTAGTCTCTGTGTCCTGAATTGTTGTAGTTTTATAATGTTTACTCTATTTCATTTTTTTCTGATTAATGGTGCCATGCAATCTTGACTAATCAAGATCATGTCAAATCAACAGATTCGGTTTTATTATCTTGAAAATCATTTAAAGCTACTAGAACGGTTTTCAATTGAGTGTCGAAAGTAATTAGATAATAACTTTGGTTTTGGTTTTGGTTTAACTTCGGTTTGAGATTGGCTGTCAGTAATCTAATTGGTAAGTTATTGGTTTGGTTTTGGTTTTACGACACTCAACTGAAAACCGCTCTAACAATACAATAAAGGAAGTAGGTTTATACAGTCATGTAATCTCACCTCTAGGTCTGTCGTCTCAAAATTCCAGACTTCTTTTTGCGTAGCGACATCCCAAACTGTGATCAAGCCACTCATATCACCAGTAGCAACAAGTTTAGAATCATGGCTGAAAGCTGTACACGTCACTGAGTCCTTGTGACCTGCAAGGGGAAGAAAGAATCACTACAGAGCCACTAACTAACAGAAGTTAACTAGTTAAAAATAATTGCATATGGAACATAGACTAAGTGATTACAGCAATAATTTGAAGTTTCCTTTTATTAGAAGTTCAAATGCTATTAAATTGTTAGCCAACTAAAAGACAAACTGAAGTTAACGGTACCATCAATTTACATGAAATGCACTTGAAATTGTTTCATTTCTGCCTCTAGAGGCAAATGACTATAATTGCCTAAATGATGTATGAGACTGCAAGGGAACACTGGGAAGACATGAGAAGGGCTCAATAAAATGGCAATCAGGTTGTCTGGGAAAAGTAGATTAGAGACCCTGGGAATGAGGCTGCCATCAGGCAAGTCATCTGCCATCTTAAGCAACAAAAAGTAAACAAGACTTGCCCAGGGTAAGCTGCTTGTTAAAGGGAAAGCTGGAATTCATGTTTTTTTTTTGCGTACCCCGCATGAGCTGATGGAGGACAAATAGACTATCAACAACAGAGTCTGGCAGTGGAGAGCCACATACATGGTAGAAAGCCTAGTAATTGCCTCATGATGTCTCAAAGACGACTAATTCAGTCAAGTCAAACTAGGGTTTTCTGTGCTCAGAATAATGAAATAATGCCTTGTAGCTTCTTGTATGAGACCACAGGATAATTAAAACTAGTAGCATAACTTACAATCACTATACTTAAATACAAGATTGCTATACCACGGCATTCCATGAGAGTCTCTCCATCTTGTATTCGCCAAACATATGCCTTGTCATCTTCTCCTCCAGAAACTGCCATGGAATTGTTTACTGGGTCAATTGACACTGAGAAAATGGAGGCTGAAGACAAGGGCAATGATTGAACAGTGTTAATGAAATAAAAAACAAAACATACTGCTAACAGTTTGAAGAAAGTCAGAGGCATGCCTGGGGGAGAGATGTTACTCCGGTTTTTTTACTGCTACGTAACCTTTGAAATCAAAATGCTCAAGATTGCAATAGGCTTGCGTCAATCATAAGGCAGTATCTTATATGGAATACTGGTCTACCGATGTGGCTTCACACCACCGGAGGCCTTCCATCAACAACAATAATGTTGCAGATTGGGCTCAAGCAATAACATAATTTCATAGCTACATATATCTTCTCTATAAACATTCAAACTTTCTGAAGAATTTGTCATTGCCAACATTTTTACTGTGAATGTGATCAAAAGCTGCTTCATTTCTCAGACCATGAAAGGTACTACTGTTTGATTGACAGAGGTCAATTGCCAATTAGCATTTTGATTTTGAAGATCATTCAAGGAGCAGTGAAAACAGTGTTAATGTCTTTTATTATACTTTGAACTCACTATTTCTTTTCTGATTGGCCGAAAACGTATAGTGAATTTTTGAAATCAGCCCCTGTGATGTCATATCTGCAGATTATACAATAATCATGTCAAGGACACTCAAGGTTACAGATAATCATGTCAAGTTCGGCGCTTTGTGTTGCTTGCCATCAGTGAAGAAGCAAAAACATGACTTCCATTTTTTTCGTTCAATGTATAATAAAACAATAATAATTATTAGACTCGGTTTTTGTGATATCCAGAATAATCAAGGTCGAGGTAGGGGTTGTGAGCTGAAGCCAAGGGCTGAGGCTGATAACCCTTATCGAAACCTTTATTATTCTGGATATCACAGAAACCGAGTCTAATAATTATTGTTTTATTATACATTGAACGAAAAAAATGGAAGTCATGTTTTTGCTTCTTCACTGACGGCAAGCAACACAAAGCGCTGAAATTGACATGATTATCTGTAACCTTGAGTGTCCTTGACATGATTATTGTATAATCTGCAGATATGACATCACAGGGGCTGATTTCGAAAATTCACTGTACGCTTTCGGCCAATAATTGTTTATACTTGATCATTACAATAGTGAAGTGAATCACGTATCAGTGCTGCACAGAAAGGTCTCAGTATTTACCAGTATGTTTTTCATAGCATAAGTCTGCATCGTCGTCTTCACTTATGGCACCATTTTCATCTTCTTGATTGTCTACTTCTTCACTGACTCCAATGTCTTCCATTCCAATAGCAAGTCCATCTGGAAATAAAACATTCATAACAGAGAATAACAACAAATTTATTACTTACTACAGGTAGAAGCCTGATAAACATAATCTCAAGGTGTTCTAATTATATTCATTTCATTAACCAATGTTGATAATTTGCCAGGGGTAAATATATGGAAAATCAGCTAATTTTTCAAAAAACTTATTATGTAGTTAACATGCATGTTTTTTTTTGGATATATCATGTGCAGTAATAACATGTGATAATGATGAAAATTTTGACAAAGGTGATGATTGCAGCAAGGATGTCGAGAATGATAGCCATCATGTACCTTTCACCCCAAGAAAGGTTATTTGAATTTTGAAGTGGAAGGTAGGCTCAAAAGGCAAACTCTTTAAAGGAAATTATGAAGCTAAAAGAGAATTTCCAGAAGGGTAGGAGAATTCTAATTAAAAAAACCATGGGAGAGGAGGTATGGATTATTTCTCGAACAATCTTATGCTGATGGTGTTTATGTATGACTGTTGTAATGATGCTGATGACGATGACAACGCTGATTATGGTGACGACAGCGCAGTTATCGTGATAATGATGATGACGATGATGAAGATTACGATGACGACGACGATGGTGAAACTTATCAGTGAAGAATATTATCCTGACGCTGGAGGAAGTTAACTCAACAGCTAAACAACCACAAAGTATGACAATGAAAGCACCTTACAAGATTCTTGTTCTTAACTTAACTTAAATTACACCTCCACGTGCCAGTGAAGGGTACGAGTGCTTCGTACCTTCTGCAGCTTCACCCTCGTCATCCAAGTCTACCACTTCTACAAAATCATCCTCCAAAAATTCAATGTCCTGTTCTGGACTCTCTGGGTTGTTTTCTTCGTCCATCTCTAGAAGAAACACTTTACTAAGCGCGCAAATAAAAAGTAAACTCCTCCACTGAAAAACTCTGCTCGTGACTGCTTTTCCTACGTCATGTATATGACAGCGTAGTGTAATGCTCGCCCCAGTCTTTTTCTGCTTTCCACTGCAAAATGGCGGACAAGAAGCCTTCCAAAACAAACTTGTTGCTAGATGAACGCGATTTCAAACCAGAGAAAGCAGAGACTCCCCTCGACTTTTTGTGTGAGTATAAGCTCAGATATTATACTTTGATAGGAAGCTACATGTATAATACAGTAGCAAACCTTGTAGAAAATGCCAGAGGAAAATTCTTATTGTCGGATTGTGCCAGCTGTTTATTATGAGCGAGGTATGTAGCAACAAAAATCAAATTATCAGGCCTTAAGTTGCATCTCACCCAGATGTTATTTCCAATGATGACTTAAGATGCTTATAAAGTAGATCCTATCAAGGTTTTGGAAGCCATTGTGACGGCTAGGCAGCAGGCGTCAGAAATTACTGTTTTTTATGGGAATGCAATGGCAGAGGGGTCAGCAGATACAATTCTCTACGGAATTCTGAACAAGTTATGAATAGCAGAATTAAGATATTAGACAAAGGGTTGCAATAACCAAATGTGAGGGCTGTAAATGTAGCTTTGCTAGAAAACGTTCAGTCCCGTTTTTATAATTTTCGATACGTTTGTGAGCGATTTTTCTCGCACAAAGGCGTGAACTTGTAAGCCGTGTGCAACTTCGCGCCATTTTGCGGGAAAAAAATTGTAGACAAACGTATGGAAAATGCGTCAGGATGCTTTCTAGCTCAGCTACATCCCTCAAATTTAGTTAATCGAGTATTTAGTGGACAAAAACTTAGTACCAACATTACTTATATTGTATTGCAAACTTCTGTGCTATTGTTTTAAATATCTTCTCAAAAGAAATCATTTCTAGCAACACCAAATTGGCGAAAACAAATGTTGAAGTTCTTGTGAAACACTTGAAAGTAGTGGTGAAATGCACAATTTCTCTAAACTTTGACATGTATTTCCTCAACTTCCCATGGGAATTGTTTTTGGTGTTATTTCAGGCAAATACTTATATCTTAAGCTTTTAGAAAATGCAAAAAAGACTGTAATATACTTAAAATTATTCTGGTACAAGGTTTTTGTCCACTGAAAGTTAAAACTGCTCGATTTCCTATTGGATATTGTCTTAAGTTCTTCCCTGTTAGCACCCTCTTAAATCTTTGGAATTTGTAAATGTTATATGTGTTTATTTTTTTAATACAAATGCAAAATGTATCAAAGTTTTCATATACAATGTATATTCTTAATAATTTATACATTAAATGTCATCAGAGTCCCATACAAACACTGTCATTGCTGATGCTGTTGCCTACCCGCCAAGATCGCTTCCAAAACCAAAATAAGGTCTATTGCAACTTTTTTAAATGTGCAAAATGTGAAACATTGATCTGTGAGATACATGTTATCTTATTTAAGCTTGGAATATACCTTTTGGTTTCATGTAATCTGCAGCTCGCACTGGTGTCACAAATGAAATAAAAGATGCGATAGCTCTTCTCATTGAAAACAGGCCTGAGGATCCTATAATGTTTATGGCAGAATTGTAAGTAGCTTGTATATATATTTTAAATTGCAACTTATTGTTAACAACCTAAAAAAAATTACGTAATAATCCAAATTGGGAAGGAGGTTGGAGGCTACAGGAGCCAAGTAGGGGTTGTGAATGGTAAAATTATGCGAGACCCTTGAAATTAAATGAAAATTTTGCGAGACCCATGGTTTTTGAAGGACCAGTCAGCACCTCTCCAAGTTGCTCAGTGCATGAGCTATGAATGGTTTCTGTGACATGAAATGTTAATCTTTAAGGAAGTTCAGCCAAGCAAAATGACATAGTTAAACTACAGTACAAGGCTGATGTTGACTTGTTTTACATGTATTTACCACCCTCACTTTACTTTGTGGCTGGAGAAAAGGGGTGGTGAATGGTTCTTCAAAAACCATGGGTCTCGCAAAATTTTCGCTGAATTTCACTGGTCTCACAGTCTCGTTTTTTAGCGGTTATGTGTGTCTTGCAGTCTCGATTTTTTTCAAGGCTAAGAAAGTCGCGAAGTACCGATTTGTTTATTTTTTTTAGTAAACTTAAATGACATCACAACATCTTACAACCTGAACGTCTTGAGTTCGCATTTAAAACACTTTAAATTCTCAGTCTCGCAATTGAGGAAATCAAAATGTCTCGGGCTTGCAAAGAAAAACGCTAATCTTGTCGTCTCGCAAAGTCTCCCGTTCACCATTCACCACCCCTAGACAAGAGACAAGGATAATACAGTAACTGCTATCTGTGATTAATGCTAAATGAAATCCAGGCAAAGATAAAATCAAGCCATTGCTGGCCAGCTATCTGATATGTGAGGGGTACAGGTAGAAGTTCCAGGGGCAATACAATGTGCTTTTCTTGCAGTGTCTTGCTCACTTACACATAATTTTGCTTTAAATTTTTTTCTCCCTTCCTTAGCTCCCGCTTGGGCAAGTACATTATATCTTCCACACATTGTTTCTTCACATTGCTGTGTTGATAGGTGCCTGGAGGTACATGTAGGCTGTGTTTGGTCTGCTCCCTGGTAGGGGAGGAACTCCTATACGAAAAGGTTGGGGATGCTTGTTATCTTGCTTAGGGGAGTAAATCAAGGGTTTTGGTCTCACTTAGAGTGTTCAGGGTGAAATGGCACCATTTTTAGCAGTCAAATGATCTTTTAGGGTGCACTCAAAGGAGTACAGTGACAATAAAAAAACGCTCTCATTTCCATTTTTAGGCTTAATTTCTGTGGCTCTCTCGAGTCCGGGTTAGTAGCATGGGCTTCCTTCCTGAACAGCGACTGATAATGGAGCCTATTCTGTTTTAAGTGGTATCTTTTAGGGGTCAAATAAAGCTTGAGCCACACCCAGATTGGTTCTCTTTAAGGGTTTAATTCAAATTTTCTGATGAGCATCTCTCACTTTTTCATTTGGGAGTCCCCCTCGGGAGATCTGCCATGGTGACTTCCGTGCTGAGGGGAGATTGCTGCTCTCCTCTTTGAGCCTTTAAGGCACCTTCCAATTGATATGTCAATTGGTTTAGAGTAAAATAAGGATTTTAAAATAACGTGGTCCTGCTTTCAGTTTTGACAGTCATGCCAACACTACGACAGCGCTTGTCAAATCTCACCAGAAACTACTTTTGGCTCATCACTCACGACCGTCCTTCCAGAACAACCTTGTTCAAGCCTACAATGTCCTTAAACAGCAAAAGAGTAAGTACTACAAGATTTCTGCACCTAAATTTTAATACACTGTTTATGTACATACATGTAGGAGAGCCGTCATCAAAGTAAATAACTAGAAACTTTATTTTTAAGGTTTGGAATGTTTCTCCTAAGTGCTGTTGCCCAAATCACAAACCTTTTGCCAAACAATTTCAAAACTTAGCTAAACTATCTAATTATAATTGGGAAATTGTACTTATGGGATTGTAGAAGAAGTCAAATTCTTCCAAATATATATGGTTTAAAAAGAAAATTGCTGTAAAATATGAAACGGAAAAATATATAAGTCTGCATAGTAAAAAAACAAAGGATTTCTTTGAAGCTAAATGGATAGTGTCGCCTCTTGTAAAAGCTTAATTATTTAAAGGTGTTAATATGCATTCACTTTCTGTATGTTGACCTATGTAACACTAATTAATATGTTATTTACATTATATTTTGTAAATATTTAGTTATAGTTTGTTGGAATTTTTCTTTGGTTACTATCTATTGTTAGTGATATTGGTGTTTTTAGTGTTGTAATAACATTAGTTGTAGTAGTATTATTAGTACTAATTAGTTGTATTATATTATTAGTATTAGTAATATTAGTTGTTATTATAATTATGTAGGTAAGTAACTAATTTGCTGTATTAATATCAATTTGTTTCAATAAAGAAAAAAAAAAAATTTCCAAAACTGGGGGGCTGCAGCCCCCCCCTCCCCTCAACTTGCACATCTATGTTACTGAATGGTTTAACAGTTTACACTGTAAGAGCATGTATTTATTGAAAAGTCTGTTTATTCTGACAGATAGTAATGGCTTACGAGGACTTACTGGAAAAACTTATAATGATCTGTTGACATTGTTATGCAGGTGAGGTGAAAAGAAAGAGCTGTTGAAGAAATGTCCAGAACAGTTTTTCCTCTCATTTACATATGTGCATACACCCTTTATTGACTTTACCCAAAGGGGCTTTTATTGACTTTCCCCAAAGGGACTTTTTAAAGAGGATACCTAGTAAATTTTAATTTTACAACAATAAGCTACTTTTGGTTTAATTACACACAGCAAAAAGTGCTGTTGAAAATCTTGCAAAGGAAGTCTTGCACAAACTACTGCCCACCCCAAAAAAATCATGCACAACCTAATGGTGACACAAAATATCATGCCCCAGAAAATTGCCTAATGCACCCCCCACAACCCTTAAGGAATAATAGTCAAACACAGGGTCTGGTTAGGAGAATTCACTTCTTCCAATTTGTTTCCCTTTAGCTCCATTTTCCCAAATTTTTTGGAAATTGTCTAACCCCCCTGAAAAAAACATATAAAATGCTTCATACCAGTATGAATAATTGTTTTAGGGATTCATCTTCAAGTTGGAAGAATTTGGTTTTCAATCTGTCATGAACAATAACCCTGAGATGACTGGTTGTGTTGTTCAAAAAACTTTTCATAATGATATTATAAAGTTTGTTATCAGTTTCGTAACGAGGATTATTAGGAATTTACAATTTTTCTGTACGCAGTGCAGACCTATGATGGCAGATAGTTATCTCCTGGCATACATTCCAGACCTACATGTACAATGCTAGATAACTTTTGGTAATCACTGGCTTGGATGTATTTTTAGGGACCTGACTGGTCAAGAGGTGGAGCCTCTTCAAAAACGAATCATGTGTTTAAGCCATGAGGTTGTGCGATTTCCAGTATTTAAACTAGGAGTGTTAGCAACATTCATATATCAAGGTAAAACAAAAAAATTCTTGTCCTCATTTACTAGACTTTCTCAGTTACATCTATTACAAAGCGTGTTACATGTGTTATCCGAGTGTGCGATTAAAATGTCTTGCCTTAAACAAACACAAGGGGAGGAGTGGTGGCCTCATGGTTAGTGCACTCAATTCAAGATTGAGCAGTCTGGGTTCGAGCCCTGACCTCAGAGATATTGTCAGCGTTGTGTTCTTGGGCAAGACACTTCACTCTCACAGTGCCTTTCTCCACCCAGGTGTATAAATGGGTACTGGCGAATTTAATGCTGGGGGTAACCCTGTGATTGACTGGCATCCCATCCAGGGAGGAGTTGAAATACTCCTAGTTGCTTCATCCCTCAGAAACTGGAGATAAGCGCCAGCCTGATGGGCCACTTGGCTCTTACGCAGACTTAACTTAAAAATTACAACTAAATGACTCTTGCTAGGATCAAAACTGGAGTTGAGGGAGGAGAGGTACATTCTATTTTGATATTTGACATTTTCCTTCTCAAGTTGAACTTGACTCGTTAAAATCCATTCATGGAGTTGTTCCTTCCTCCTTCCTGGGTAATGTCCCTGGGGTAATGTGCCCATGTTAATGTCCCCGGGGTAATGTCCCTGGGGTAATATCCCCAGGGTAATGTCCCCGGGGTTATGTCCCCAGGGTTATGTCCCTGGGGTAATGTCCCCAGGGTAATGTCCCTGGCATTACGGCCTTCATGTCACATATATATCTGAAATTCATTGATTGTAATGACATTTGTGAATTCTGTTTCTTTGTAGATTTTTTAAAGCAAGCCGAATCACTGTACAATGAGCTGGATTTGACTGGCAGAGGTTTGCAATTGAAGTTAATGGTAGAAATGATAACATTTAATTTTAGAGTCTAACTATAAAGCTGTTGAAATAATAAATATCATTGGATCTGTTCTTTCAGATCGGCACACACAAAGAGACCAGTCTCTGCACATGGCTTAAGTCCCTGCAACAAGTTGAGGGAACAAATCCCTTCCATGTGAACCAACCATTTTTGTCAAAAAACCTATTTGGTCCTGCGACTTGCCCCACAAATTCAAACTGGTGTGAATTCAAGGGGCCAGTCACTGCATCTTACCCTTCAAAACCCTTCATGTGAATAACCATTTGTCGCAGAAACCAATCCCATGGACTTGTCTTCTTATGGGTGCCGACCCTTGGTCAGTAGATTTGACTGGGTTAGACTGCATTATGCTCTAGGATGGCTAAACACATCCATTTTAATTTGTTGTTTTGTTTTATGTCAGGTAAAGCTGACAAACATCTCTGTGAAGCTGTAATATATGAATTGCATCAAGCTGTACTCAAGACCACGGATGACCCAATCAGGCAAGCTTGGAATACAATAGCTGTGATGTAGTCTCTTAGATTCTGACTGAAAAATCCTGAAATGCGACATGTCATTTTAGCCCCCCCCGGGGGGGGGGTGGGTCAGGGATGCTCATCATCTTGCTTAGGAGTGTAAATCAAAGATGTTTGTCTCACTTAACGTGTTCAAGACGAAATGCTACTATTTTTAACTGCCAAGGTATCTTTTAGGGTGCACTCAAAGAAATAATGAGAAACACCGTCGAGTAGTATCTTTTAGGGTTCAAATGCAGCTTGAACCACATCCAGATTGGTCTCCTTTAGGGGTTTAATTCCTCCGACCTTTTCTACCTTGTAAACATTTGGAACAGGATTTTGTTGGCCATTTTATCACGCTTTGATTTGTCAACTTGCAGTGTCATTCAAGTGGGCTCCATGTTAAGTTCGCAGCGCCTTAACAAAGTCATGGCTGAGGTGGGTACAAATTTCCATGAAACTGCAGCTAAGGACATGCGAGAGAATTCGCTACCAGTTTTCTTTTTTGCCCATACCTAGTACAGTTCTGGTAAATTCTCTCTGTCACGCAACGCTACTCCTTCGGGAGAGGGGTTCTGGATCCTCTCATCCGATAGCGTAACGTTGCGCGACAGAGGGAGAGTGGGAACTGGACTGGCCTACACCAAGCCGGGAAGCATTTAATCTGTAAAAAGCGCGGGAATACGCACAGAAGCCAAGTCACTATTGCTTCCTGATTGGTTGATAAAGCAGCATGTTTGCTCTGATTGGTTACGTACATGTATGTTGTGGAATTTTTTAACAAATTGTGAAGATCTGTTACTGAACGCAAAACTAGCCAAAGTGCAACGATTTTCAATTGCTTTCAACAGTTTAGGAATACCGAGAAAACATGTACCGTCTTTTTTATCGAGTTGTAGAAACACGAGTGGAAATTTGGAAGAACGAGAAATGCTACGGGAACACGACCTAGAGGCGAGTGTTTTCACGGATTTTTCGAGTTCTCCCAAACTTTTGCAATTGCAATGTGTAAAAAAGAGAGATCACCTACATGTATCCATTTTGTATTTTATAATGATCTCCCGATCATTATACTTCAATGAATCAATAAAAAAATCACTTTATGTAAGTGTCGAAGTGTTTAGCATTACTGTGCTAATTCGGAACACTGAAACAAGAAAACACTAAAATATTGTAAATTGAACAGAAACTTGTCAAAAAACCCAACTGTTGGGAGGTTGACCAGTTGGCTATTTACAAAGCGTGGAGGAGTTGAATCTGAGACCACCAAACACTAATTCATCTAGTGGCAGGGAGGAGGATTTGAACTCGGAAACTGCAAGTCACGGCAGTTGTCCACATACGCAAGAGAGGTTTTCTGACGTCAATATATTCTCCCTAAAGAACTGAAAACAGTTTCTCTTGGGGTGATATGTTGCGTTTATTTGTTTTCAGGCTTTGGTGAAGGGTGGTGCAAGTAGCCAGGCGATGGCCGCCGATGAGTTCATTGTGGGCGCAGCAGAAGTCTTGCTTGAGCAGGTTTGACCAGTTTTTGTACTCTATCATGTGACACCCAACTCGAGCCTCCTTTCCATGCAATCTGCAAGCCTGGTAATAGGTTCGGCATTGAATAGGTTTTGTTTCAAACCTTGTTTTCTTAGTGCTGAAAAAAATAGCCTAAGAAAGTACTCTAAGGATAATCCAGGAATAGAAGGCCAAACCCATGTACATAATAATACTGTGTACATACGACGTTACAGCATTCAAACACCCAGAAACGCTAGCTACAAAAAAATGGTTTTCAGCTGAACAGAGATCCCCCTATAAGGGTCAACATCCAGGAATTTTTGGCACATTTTTGGCAAAACGGTGCCATTTATCTTCACTTACGCCAGTTCTGGCCCTCTCTCTGTCACGCAACGCTCCACTCTAAGGAGCGGAGAGAGGATCCACTTTCAAAAGTGTTCCGTTGCGTGACAGAACTGGACTACCTTCGGTTTTGTACTGAATTCGTCAGGAATTCATCGATAAAGGTAGTAACTGAATTGTTAAAGGGAGAACCAAATTATCTGCGTGACTTTGCAATTTGCGATCAAGACTTCATGCATGCGTAACTGAAGATGACTCTCCTTTAACTTCAGTGGAAGAGCATAATGTTTGGGTTTCTATTGATCTAAATTTGTCTTTTGGCATTTGCCTTTTCCAGGTCATGTTCACGATAGCCCCTATAACATTAAGCAGGTTAATTGGCCTTCAGCGATGGGAGTAAAAGTGTTTTTTGTCGTTACTTTTTTCTATCAGATTCCAGATCTCAGATGACGCTTGTGTTTGGTGTTAAAATCTCCATTCACCTGCAAAGCAGCTACAATGAATGAAGGCGACCAAATCTGTAGTTTCTGTATTTAACCATACAATAGCCATACGTATTGAAAATCACACTACGGCAAACTACTTGAAGCCTGCATTTTACACAAAGCTCCGAGGATCAACGTAATAAACAGTTAACTACGACATTTCGTGGTCGAGAATTGACTGGGTCCAGGTGCAGTTTTCTTCCCATAGTTGCTATGCAACGTGACGTAAAACGTACCTCACTGCACATGCTCGTGCCACAGTCTTTGGAGTTCTCGTGGGCTTTGATTGGACGATGTAAATCGGAAAGTGTTCGAGTGTTTCAACGAATATTTGCCGAAAACGACGCTGGTTTCCCCGACTGTTTGTGCTGGTTCAAATCGGCCAGAAAGCAAAGTCGTGCCTTTAACACTCTTT
Source organism: Orbicella franksi (assembly GCF_964199315.1). Taxonomy (NCBI): domain Eukaryota; kingdom Metazoa; phylum Cnidaria; class Anthozoa; order Scleractinia; family Merulinidae; genus Orbicella; species Orbicella franksi. The sequence continues at coordinate 51,591 of NW_027670644.1, forward strand.
CGTCCGAACGATGTAAAATACTTTGCGATTTAAAAGAAAAAAATATGCTCTCTAGAGAAAACGTTCAATTTGTATGTGGTTTTAGTGGTGTAGGGAATTTCTTCCTTGAATGAAACGCAGACTTTGGACGGTCTGAACTCTTTCTACAGCTCTCGACTGAACCAAGCATTTCAGTGTTGACTGAATAAAGAAGGTGAAGATCAGATTCCATACCATGGAAAAATTTGCGAAAATAAAATGAATTGTCTTGAAGGAGACTCAAATTCAAATTCAGTTAATGGTAAATGATCCAAAAATAAACAAAGCGTGGGGTTTCCGTGGAGGATTAATTTATATCCAAAACGATGTAGCGACGTAAATTTCATAGACATGTCGAAATAAAATCTTCTTGCAGTCCCCTTGATTTTTGTTTCGAGAAAGATCTCAATTCGTTCAGAAAGTTTGTAACTTAGTGATCAAGAGGGCGAAATTACTTAATTATGCCTGTGTATGTAAACTGCAAGATAAGTGTTAGCGTTTTAAATTATTTGTCAAACATTGTAAAACAATGACAAGGTTTATAAATCTGAAATATCAAAGGTTTTTGGTTTCGTGTCAAGATGAGAGGTACCTTAAACAAAGCAAATCATTGTTTAATCTTTGTGAATTGTAGTCCAATGATTTAGTTGACCGAAAATCCGTCCTAAATTGCCTTTTTTAAATTTTTGAAACGCGAATTGCATAATCAGTGAATTACATCAAATAACATAGAACAAGGCAATGGCATAGGTTACTTTCTGGTTTCGTATCTAAGGAAACCATTCTAGAACACTTTACAAAACAAGTGCAAAGGTTTTTTTAGCTCGTGAAGTCTCCCACGACCTCGAAACGTCTGAAGAATTAAATCTGACTGAAAGAGGATCAACTTGATTTTATAAAACCGGAGGTAAAAGCGGCTTGAATTGGTTGCTTTCCGGTTAGAAGCTCACGTTTTAAAACACGTGAAAAAGGTCATAAGTTTAAAAATATCTGCTGCATTTCAGTGTAGTAATGCACAGCACAGACGTCATTTCACAATTAGGGAGTTTTAGAAAGCCACAACGGTATCGGGAACGTCGCTAAACAAAAGGTTTAATGAGCAAAGCGATGGCTGTGCTCGTGTGTTATAATTCTTGGTACATTTATTTGCCGTCCTCTGCAAAACAACAACGTGAAATGACCAAATTCTACGTTGTCTGGAGAACGTGAACTACGGCGGCTGATTTTTTAAATTTATACTTCGAATTTAACGCTGTATTCCATATTCAGTTTCGAGAAAAACTAACTGACTTAAGAGTATCGCGCGATTCGTAGGCCAAAGATAAATTCATTTTTTAATCGACGTTGTCCTCGGCGTTGCCGTTGTAGTTAGTTGAGCTCCGTGTTAATCAGGGTGATGTTTTTGCTGCTGCTGTTTTCTTCATGACCGCGTGAACCATTCACCTACCAGTATGTTAACATTTTAACAAATGTTTGTTGAGTCTAATTCTAAATGTAAACTTCTGAAACAACTATACTATTTAATCCCAAAATATTTGACGATTCAGCTAAAGAATTCACGTCGAAAATCGCGAGGAAAGATGAGTTTATTTTATACGAAATGTAATTTTCTTTTAGTAAAGCATGTAGCCCTGTGTTTTATTATATATTGAGGGAAAAATAAGGAAAAATCAACTTTGGTTGTCAACTTGTCGGGCGGGTATTGATTTTAACCTTTGAAATCAGTTGCACAGCTGTGGATAAATATTTTCCCATTTTTCTGTAGAGAGTCACCTCACGCTTTGGCAACTCCCCATTAGAGCCTTTTGTAAAATAATTGTTATATAACATTAAAGTGCGTGCATTGAAAGGCTCATTGAAACAAGTCACGTTACCTAAGGGTGGCGCTTCGAAGTGAAAACAATTTTCAAACCGTTACATAAAACATTACTTGTTATGACCGAAGTAGGGCACGTTAGAGACGAGGGAAAGCAGTGTTGGTAATATTAAGTGCAGATTTAGATGTTTTGCCCAGTTTTCACCTAATTAATTGAATAAATTCAAGCCTCTCATCTAAATTATTGCATTGGAACTTTTTTTTATGACTGATCGAGACAACGTTTTTTGTGTTGCATAACAAAATCAAAACTCACGTGTACAGCTGTTCAGTTTCCGTTGTTTCCAAATGCAGAGAGCATATAAAAAAGAATCCAAAACGTTGCATTCTTCACAGTAGAATTGAGACCAAAGCCACAGGAATGGAGAAGGGAAGGCGAGACAGCGAGACTAGCAGCCCGACACGCTTACAAGATCCCACGTCCTCCAGATTTCTTGACAGTTTTCAAGGAATGTTTCACTCCCACGAGAGCCTAGGGAGTGAGGAGAATAAACAAATGCGTTTGTTATACAGTGAGTTATTGTCAGCAGCCAAGAAGAATATTCACAGTCAGCTTCGAACGCGTGACGGGAAATCTTGGGCGCTTGCGCATGAAGACAAGAATTATGGTAGGCAACAAGAAGACACGAAACTCGCATCGCCTTTCTTAGTTAACACGGAAAACAAAGACTGCAGTTTCCCTGCCAAGAGGAATGACGTCGAGGGAGAGATGGCCGCCTTCGAGAGCGCAGCACAAGCAGTATCCAACAGAGTCAACAAGGAGAACAATTTTAAAATGATACTTGATAAGCATCATGAAAAGCGCGGAGAGGATTTTAGCGACGAACCTGCAGAAAAGAGAAGAAAAGAAGATGCTATAGAAGACAAACACACAAGCAACGGACCCAGAGAAAGAGAAACTTACTGGAAGCGAAGAAGGAAAAATAACGCTTCGGCGAAAAAGTCAAGGGACGCGAGAAAAACCCGAGAACTGCAAACGCAAATAAAGGCAGCTTTCCTTGAGAGAGAGAACCTGAGAATACATGCACAGCTTATGATTGCTCAACAGGAAAATGCGTGTTTAAAACGAGTCTTATGCGCCAAAATGTAAAGAACGTTGTGACTGTAGACATTTGTGTTTGTAAACTGTTAGCTAGTTACGCGTTTGGAAAACCTCAGAATTTCATCAATCCATCAGCGTTTTCTCTGATAATACGGCAAAATAGTCTGTTGTTGTTTAAAATTGATCTTTGTTCTTGATATGATTATGTTCTTGAAAATGAGTATGTATGTGACCTTTAGTTTCCTGGTCCAGGAATCTTTGTCAATTGATTTGTGAATTTCAGCGGGATATTTGCTCACCGCGTTGTCTTCAAAATGTAATAAATTGAAATACTTTGTATGACGTAAGAATTTTGAGAATATGTATTGAATTGACTTATTTTGAAGTTTTCATTCTTCTGTGACGTTCTGTAAGACCTGTCACAAAATTCTCTTGTGTGACGAGCCTTATATTTCCGGGCCTTTGTACTGTCAACTGTGCTTGGTTTTTCTATGTCTTGCACTCGTAGATTGTAAGAACTAACGCGAAATGTAACAATTTTGGGCACAAAATGTAACATTAACCCGAAAGGTAACAACTTTTGTCGCTCTGAAGAAGAAATGGTTTACAAATTTTGAGCTTAAGCTAATAATGTTTCATAACGGAAAGTTTTTGTTATTTTGTTCATTTTCAAGCCTCTTTTTCTGCAGTATAAAGAAAACAAGATCTATAAACTGATCATAATAAATATAATTTTTATAAACGTTCGGTAAATGAAGATTATGTATTAATTTTCGTCGTCCATTCCTTCACATGCGTAGAACGAATGTATGCGAACAACCTGTCTTGTCCAATCACAAAACTGCTGCATCGAAACTAAATCGAATCATTGCGGTAAAATGAAATGACACTGGCAGAAAATTAAAATAAATTAATAAAAATAAATTACGATATTTAGAGGGGAGACCACATCAGCCTTAGCTGGTTTTCATCCGGGTCCTCTATCCTGGCACAGTAGTAGCATCTGAGAATTATAATCTGCGTTCAGCTGTGTCTGTACGGAGAAAATAATATATATATATTTTTGTAAAAAACTGGTGTTTTCTGGCTCAATTTACCTAAAATGTTTTGCGAGTACGTTTTTCATTTTTCAAAAACTGGAGCTTGTTATTTAACGTAAATATAAATCACAACATTCACAATGACGTTGTTTTCATCTATGACTGAAAAAAGTAGCCTGTGTACATCCCCCTCTCTTCTCAAAAAAATCGGAAAGAGGGACGTCTGTGTGTAGTGGGGTCGTTAATCAATTTTTTTGCAAGGGAGGGGGTGGATGTACATAGGCTTCAAAAGCAGCGACAAGGGAACAGACTGTGAAATTCGCGCTAAAATTGACCAATGTCTTAAAAAGGAGCATCAATCTAAAGCCGGCTGTTAAATTCTTTTTATATAATCTATCACAGACGATCGATATTTCTTAATAACTCACTGGTTTTCGTTGTCGCTTGATCGTTTCAATGTGCACAGGTGCACGTGAGCCTTTGAAAATAACATGTCAGAGAAAATCGTTTACAAACTCAATTTGCAAATCAAAGTTATTTTTTTATTTAATTTTTATCCCTGAGATTATTGAACTTCGGTTGTAAATTTTGTCATCCTTTTTCTGCTATATGACATCACGTGTAGAATTGTACGAAATGGCTTTAAGGTGAAGATGTTTCTAAATGGCTATCGCTTTGTTCGAGAATGTAGAACGCACGTCAGTCAGCTGTTAACTGTTCAATTCCTTTTATGCAATCTGCCACATTTCATAACTCATTCTTTCACTTTGTCGCGTGATCTTTTCACTGATGCGCACATGAGCACGTGTGCACGTGAGCCCTTGAGATAAAATGTCAGAGGAAACCATTTACAAATTCAATTTGCAAATCTAGGATTTTTCTGTTTGATTTTTATTCCTGAAATGGATGGACTTTGGCTGTAAATTTTGTCATTCTTGTTCAACTATGTAACATCACTTGTAGAATTGTATGTGGATATAAAATGGCTTAAAAGCGAACGTGTTCTTAACCGGTTACCGCTTTGCCCCAGAATATAGAACTCACGAGAGTTGGACACGAGCAAAAGTCGTTTTACATAATATAAGCAGTTTTCATAAACGATCAAAAATAAAAAAATCAAACGATCGAAAAATAACTTAACAGAAGGCAATCGTCATTTCAATTACTATGATAATAAAACGCAGGTGATTCGTACCTCCTTCCCCTCCCCGTTTTGCTTGTTTATCATAAGCCATATAATAATCATATAACGCTGATATGAAATAATAATCATATAACGCTGATATGAAAGTCTCCAAGTAAAACAAAAACAAATGCATTGGTTTCCGCTTTTGTTATATAATGAAATCAAAACTCACGTGTACTGGGTCAAACACCTGCCTAGCTTTTCGTTGCTTTATGGCAGAGAGATCATAAAAAAAGAATAAATACACTGCCAAACTGCAATGGTCACATAAGACATTACATTAAGTCGATACGAATGAAAGAGAAGGGAAGGCAACACAACTAGAACAGCAGTTCAACATCCCTGTACCCGTTATAGTTTTCAGGAAAACGGTTTCACCCTGCTAACGCGTAGGATTCTTTTTTGAGGAATAAGCTCATATGATAAATGCAGAAAAAGGAAGTTGCAATGTATTAATTTTACAATAACTGTCTAATTTCTCGCGCGCTGATTGGCTCATTTTTATCATCGAGAGTAGAGAGGGATAAACTGTTTATTTATGCAGACTTTCATGTTCACCTTTCAGCTGTCAAACTGTCAACTTTTTAACCAATGAGTAATGTTAAATCCACTGACACTTCAATTAAGTCTTTCCTTGGAGTAACTTGAGCGGATATAGTCTCGAGAAAGGCATCTCTGAGCCACATGTATGATCTAGTATTACTCAAGAAGGCTCAAATGCAGTGAAAAATAAGGTTGTGGAGCTATTTTGACACACCGTATTTAAAAATATGCGGTGATATTGCCCCGCTTAAACGTCTGTATGGAAGTATGTACGAAAGAGGAAAAAACCTACGAAAAAGAATATTTATTAATTTAGAACGATTTCAGTCTGACTGTAAAGCCGGGAATTTTAATATCAACAACAACATATATCGTTTTTTCGATATAATTGCCATTTATTTTCTACTTATTTTTTACTGTTTCATGTTAATGAATTAGAAGCTCGCAAAAGAGCTTGGGTTGTTGTGCCATGATATGCGAATGCTAGTTATTAATAATGCAGCCATTTGTTAATAATTCACAAGTGCCGGCTTATTTTAGTTCAGTCCTTTCCTAAGTTTCTATATTTGTTTCCAAGGAGACAAGTTTCCTGGCTTTCGAGTCAACATTTACTCGTTTGATTAAACCTCTCTAAGTTCTTCTTGTCCGGAGTGTGTGAGAGAACATCAGTAATCAAACGGTGAGTTCATATCGTGCTGCAAGTTATCTGAAAATCCTGAAACAACAATAGAAATTCCACTTCATTACCGAATTGTTTCACAAAAATCCAGACTTTGCGTCTCCTCGAAATACCTGAAATATCGTATACAGATGATCAAATACATAGCGATGCACTCCATGTCAACTTTCGATTCCTTGAAGTAAAAAAAGAAAAGAAAATAGCAAGCTCGGGCGAGTTGAATTTGCCGCTCTGTGTTTTGACGGTTAGTTTAATAAGACAACGATCAATAATCAGTGATAATCAAACAAGGTCTGGGTAAAAATATGGCTTATGATAAACAAGCAAAACGCTGATACAAGGCAATCGCACTAAAACTTCAGTTAATTTTCCACCTTTTTAAATGATGGACATTTTAAAAGAAATATAAACACTACTACATGACTTGCTTAGTTTCCTCTCCTTTTTACACAATAAGCGGCTAAAATGGCGGATGCCACCGATTGCCATGGCAACTGGATATTCTCTGGTCCTGATGGTATCAAACCGTTTTCCCGTTACGAGTTGCGTGACGCAAGCTACATTGGTCACAAAGGTTATTCACGCGAGCGCTCAAGTGACGTCAGACACATGTGGCGCGCACCTTGGTGGAGTGCTAGTAACTTTCCCGCCAAAAGTGGTAGGGTTGGTGCCATTGGTTGGAACACGTGGTCGTACAATGATTGGCGGTTGTTGAAAAGCGGTCATCAAATCACAACTGGTCCATTCCGGACGGCCACAGCACACCGTATCGTAAACGAAGGAGTGTACTAAAGAAATCTTGTTGTCCTATTTTAGCACCATAATTTTCTTACACCCTTTTCGAGAGTCTCAATGGGGTTAACCGCTAGCCGTTATACAGGCCGAAAATTAAGCCATTAGCCGTAAAAATTGGAAAATTTTAACCGTTAGCCATAAAAAATGTTAACCTCAAAAAATGTTTAGTTATGTCTAACAGTAATCAAAATAAACTTTTTAACTTTTGAAACAATGAAAATTAATTTAACTTTTTCAAACAATGATAATTATTTTCTAAGGTTTTGTTTATTGTAAGGAAAATAAATAAACCGTTAGCCGTGAAAAGACCAAAATATTCAGCAATTTGATTATGAGCTCCAGTGATAGCTGACGAGGGCGCAACCAGAGTCAACTATCGCGCATGGAAATCGAGAGCGAATAATCTAATTGTTTTAGTATAAATCTACTAGTCGTTTAAAACCTCATCTAAATCCTCTTCACAGACACTTCGAAAACGCCAAGAAGCGGCCGTCATTTTGTTAACAAGGGCACACTGCTACGCTACTAACTATCTATCACAGAATAGATAGTGAGTAGCGTAGCCAATCAGAGCACGGCATTCGTGATAGAACGCTAGTAGATTTATACTAATAACCGTTAGCCGTAAAAGTCACCACCCTATTGACCCCATTTTGTTGCTGATTTTGTTTACTTCAATCCAATTGTATCAACCCTTGTGTACTTTGGTTTGAAGGTAAACGAGCTGGAATTTGATTAATACCATATTAACTGAGTCGACCTTTTAAAAGTAAACTTCGTGGCTCTACAGTTTGTGAAAGTGAAGAACTAAGGATTGTGTTAATGAGACGTCACAACTTCGAGTGGTGTCCCATGTCAATCAAACAATTTTCACAAGAACAAATAAATTATCTACTACTTAAAACCGCGGGTTGTTTCATATGCCTACAATTCCTTGTCATGAGTGCAATACTAAAGCTCCGTCCACACTGCGCCAAAGGAATTTGAAAACGCAGGTTTCACTCTGAAAACGCACCAAATGCTTTCCGTCCACGCTACGCTGGAGGAATTTAAAAACGCACCAATCACCGGTCATTTTGGATTTGTGTTTGAGGAAAACTCGGGCAGGGAAATCACGTGATTATCGGGACGCCATCGATTTCGAAAAACCTTGTTTTTAAAATGTTTTCCATCTATACGAAAGTAAAAAGCCGGCGATTTCAAATTCCTCCGGTTTGAAGAGCGTTTTCGAAAAGCTCCTTTTTCGTGACGGATTAGTGTGGACGGTAGGCGTAACCATAGAAATAAAGCTGCGTTTTCAAATTCCTCCGACGTAGTGTGGACGAGGCCTAAGCAATCAAAGCGTGACGTCGAGTCCCTTTTTCCAATCTATGACACTTGGACAATGTAGCAGCGTCTCAGAAGGTCCTATGTTTTGGCTCTTGTACACTGTACCGAGTCAAGTTTGTCCCACAATCCTTAGCATCCGCTGTATCATGCATGTATGCGATCAAAAACCACTCTTTCGGTATGATATCAATCGCTTGGAAAACTAGAACGAGTAGCGCATGCGTAATCTTCCTGACTCAGGTGACGTCATCTTCGATCAGTCGATGGCGTCGAAGTGGGATGTCTCACACTGTTAAAACTGATTAATCTATGCTAAGTGTCCGACCACGCGGATGCAATGCGAAATCAGGTAATTTATTACCACTTACTTTGCAGGATGTAATTTTCGTAATTTTTGCGATAGCACAGTTCAAAAAAAGTCCCGTAAAAACATTACCGCGAATATCAGCAACGCAAACTCTGATTTCCTACAACAAACCTTTTTGTTTCTGTAACGCCGCTTCACATGATTTTGTAGCGTGTGTGTTTGTCCTCTATTTAAAATTCCTTGCTGATGCTCTCGAACACTTCCTGTGAATCACGATTACTTAAAAAATCCATAACGAAAATGCTGACCTTTGTACTATAATACACCTTGCCACAATAGAACTTGTCAACCTGTGGTAAGTTTGTTTTGTTAGGGTTCCGTCCACTGTCAACGTAAAATATGGCTTAGCAAAATTAATTCTGAAACTTTGGTTGTAATGGTTGATCAATAATATTGAAACGCGTTGGCTAAATTTTCTTGTTTTTTTGAGCACAATTTTTGCTGTATGCTGGCAAAATTCAAGGCTTCGTCGACACTACGCCGGAGAAATTTTACAACGGTGTTTTCGCTCTGAAAACGCATCAAATGTTTTCCGTCCACACTACGCCGGAGAAATTTTAAAACGCTACAATAACTGCTTCAGCGTGATGTCATCGTTTTCGAAAAGCTCCGTTTTCGTGACGGATTAGTGTGGACGGCAGGCCTAACCGTAGAATTAAAGTTGCAATTTCCAATTTTTCCGGCGTAGTGTGAACGAGGCTTAAAGGAGCTCAGTCACGGTTTGCGCATATTGAAAAGTTTAGCCTCCATTTTTCAAATTCGTCATTTGTAATCCGTGTCAATCTTCTCGATCCTTAGCCATCCTTGTTCCTTTATCATTATTTCTTTGGTGTTTTTCTATCTTATTAAACTGTTATTTTCAGGTTTCCTACCATTTAAAGGTAATTTTGTATGCGGCCAAAATAACTCAAAATACCGTGAGTGAGCTCCTTTAAGTCTCACGACATTTGTCTCTTCCATTATTGCGAAATTTAAATTAAGTAGAGACACTATTCTCCTCACGTAGTCTTTCCCCCACCCCCTGTCCACGCCCCTCCACCCCCTGCCCACTCCTCTCCACCCCCTCAGCCCCACAGAGAGGAACGATTTACACACAGACAGATGATGGGTGACATCTGCGAAGACGAATAAAAAATAAACCGTGAGTGAAGTAAGCAATTATTCTTAACGATTCAATGACAAATTGTCAGATAATACAATGTGTCAATCAAGTTTTAAAAGCAGTGCGGTATGTGAAATATCAGTACACATAACAGTAAATAACCAGGACCGTGGCCAGAAAAATTTAATGTGACTGAGGCATTGTCCATGAAAAAATTAAAACCGACGGAATGTCCATGGTTAAATTCTCTTCCTAGGTATTTAGCGTGTTTATGATGACTGTAAACAACAGAAAACGAAAAAGTTGACTGAGGCAAGTGCCTCACTTTGCCTGTCACGGGCTACCGCCCTTCTAACTACACAGAGATTCCTGCATTAAGAGGGATTTTTATACATAGTTATATCAAGAAAAAACTATTTCTAAGCAATGGCAAGGCATTTTATAAACGCGTCAGCTGGTACAAATTACAAACACAAATGTCTACAGTCACAACGTTCTCTACATTTTGGCGCATAAAATTCGTTTTAAACACGCATTTTCCTGTTGAGCAATCATAAGCTGTGCATGTATTCCCAGGTTCTCCCTCTCAAGAAAAGCTGCCTTTATTTGTGTTTGCAGTTCTCGGGCTTTTCTCGCGTCCCTTGACTTTTTTGCCGAAGCATTATTTTTCTTTCTTCGCTCCCAATAAGTTTCTCTTTCTTTTGGTCCGTTACGTGTGTGATCGTCTTCTAAAGCGTCTTCTTTTCTCTTCTTTCCATCAGGTTCGTCGCTTAACTTGTCTTGTTTTTCAGGTTGCTGAGCGATTGTTTTTTCTAACTTGTATTCCTTGTTGTCTTTGTTGGATACCGCTTGAGCTGCGCTCTCAAAGGTGGCAATTTCCTTCGAGCAGTCCCTCGAAACGGGGGAGTTGCACTCTGTGCTTTTTGTGTGTACCAAGAAAGGCAATGACAGTTTCGTATCTTCATGTTGCCCACCATAATTCCCGCCTTCACATGCCAGCGCCCACGATTTCCCCTCACGCGTTTGATGCTGACTGCCCACTTGGAATAACTTCTTCTTGGCTGATAGTGACGATAACAACTCACTGCATATCTGGCGGACTCTGTTAGCCTCGCTACTTTCTGGAATGTCTTGAATTAAAACTCTGTTATCTGCGAATGGAGCATTAGCATTTACGGGATGAATCATTCCTTGAAAACTGTACAGAAATCTGGAAGATATCGCAGCATCGGGTAGGAATGTTGCACTGCTTGTCTTGCCGTGTTGTTTTCCTTTCTCCATGTCTATCGCTTTAAATTCAAGTCTAATGTGAAGATTGCGGTGTGTTATTGATTCCTTTTTATCCCCTCTTGTTCAGGAAGGAACCAAAGCTGAACAGGTGTTGCAGGTGCACGTGAGTTTTCGTTTCGTTATATAACACGTGGAATAATGCGTCGATGGTGTTTTTCTAGGCGAGTTTTGTGTCGTTATATGCTGTAAGTTCCTGTCAATGTGACTATTGCAAGAAAGGGGGACAGTTTGCTATAACCAAAATAAAATACTAAACAACGTTAGCTTTTACCAAGCTAAAAGTATAGAATATAAAATTGATAAATGGATAAAATCTACACAGCGTTCTCCCTAGGTCATCTCACTTTACTATACACGCTTCGTTTAGTCTCTTTTGTTTTTGTAATTGTCATGTGGCCCTCCGTAGCAATTTTGACCTTCACTTCACAACACCCGTTAACTCCCCGCCAGAAATAATAAACTTTAAAATTGTCTTGGTAACAATAACGTGTTAAGCTCAATGCAAGACGCAGTTTATTTAACCTTATATAACAAGCATTTTGAAAATTGGTTTCACATGGCGTCGGGAAAACGTGAGGTCGACCATTTTGAAAAATAAACAGAGAAAAATATTTCCCGTTTGAGTTAACTCACAGCTATGCAACTGTTTTCACATGATTCACTGAGAACAACACTGAGAAATTCAATTTTCAAAACAAAAAAGACGATTTTCTTTACTCTACGTGGATTTAAAACACCTCGGAGCATTTTAGAGTAACTATGATTTTTGGAGAGACCTAATTGGCAGTATTCTCAGAAGACCTTTTACTTTAAGAGTCATTGGGCATGGAAAAAATTCACTGAAGGAGCAAAACAACTGCATGTATTGTTGTAATCATACTAGGATGTTTAAGAAAAACACGAACGCAATGGCAACGGCAGCGTGGCTAACTAAAAGGTTTAATGAGCACAACAGTATAATTCTTGGTGCATTTCTTTGCCGTCATCTGCAAAATGGCATATGACCACATTCTGCGTTGTCTTGAGAGCGTGAGCCAAGACGGCTTATTTTCTAATTTCCTTTTTCAGATTAAACACCGTGTTCCATTTTCAGTTTCAAGATGGTTTTGACAAAGACAATCAAACTAAATGACTTAACTGTATAGCGAGAATCGTAAGCAAATTCTAAATTCATTTATAAAGTATTAAACGGCGTTTTCCCTGGCGTCGCTTGCAATCGTGGTTACCTAAATTGCCTAATAATTGAGGACGTCTACGATCACTTGCAGCAGATCAGTTATGTAACAAACTCTTTGGAAACACGTGAGTTCAGTACTTTAGACGAAGAGAACATCCATTAGAAACATGTATTAAATTTAGTTTTCTTACAGCTTGTGCAAGCGCACCCAAATGCCGGTTTACAAAGGAACTGAAAAGTGCACATCCCGCATATTTGATTATTTTAACAAATAAAAGTTCCACCGAAAGCCGTTGATTTGCAAATTGAATTTGCAAATCTTCTAGACTTCTCTGGAAATAGATTGTCAGGGGAATTTATGATATGCAATTCCTTCGTTGAATATCCAGACTGTTTTCATAAAATACCTTGTATCTCTCTTTAATTTTAGTTTGTGCAGTTTGGTCTCGCTTCGTTGTCGTAAATCAACCATGGTTGTATTTTGTTTCAACAGTATTGCTCACAATGCAATATTAACACTGTTTAATCTTTTTATATACCCAGCCGTACCTTTAGAAGGAGAAACCAAACATGAATTGTTTTATACTCAACAAACGTTTATCAAAACCTGAAGTGAGAGAGCTCATTTGTAGTGCTTTATGTGACGTGTATTGCAGATGCCATTAGAAGAATTTACAAACTTCCAGAACTGGTTGTGGATATTTTAATATTTCAGAGCAGTTTTCACTAGCTTTTTCTTCTTTTTTCATCGAATTTCTTCATAAATACCTTGTTTGACCTGATTTTGAACTGGAATTAGAGCCCCAGTTTATACACTCTTGCCAGCGTTTTCCCGTACCTCCCCAACCTCGCGTCCGCCGAATCGCCGTGGGCACAAAAACAAGCCGGTAGTGTTGTTTGTGAGTTCATGCACGTAGTTAAACGTTACATAACAAGCTTCAATTTGTGATTCACACACTTTTGGAAAAACGTGAGCCATACGTTTTAGGAAAAAAGAGTACGAAGCAAAAACAACAAGGCCTCTCTCAGTTTTAATTTGTCCATGCAGGGACGTATCTTGGCAGGTGATCGAAATTGAAATTATAAAGTGAATCAAGTTAAACAAAACTGTGAATATTCCACCGAAAAATGAATTACTGTATAAAGAAGCTTTAACTTGACTTCAATCTTATTCAATAGCTCGCCATTCACTGAATATCAAGCCATGATTTCGTTTTAAAATACTGTAATTTTGACTTGTTTGATCTGCAGAAAATACTGCTGTTATTTTCCTTTACTTTCTCGTGCGGTCTGTGTCATATTTTTATTTTGAGAGGGATCTGAAGAGGTGAAATGAGAAGTGGAATTTGAAAGGCATTTTTTTTTTCCTCTGGGAAAACGGGATTTGGGTCACGGGGACTGGAAGCAACAAACTAAAAACCCTTGGGATGGGATCTGGGCACAAATTGGGTTGAGGAATGGTATTTACAGTGTACACCCCCTCTTCAAACCGTCCTGTTGAGTTGCCTGTTTATAAAGGGCAAAGACGAGAAGAGCGTCTGATAAATAGCCATAGATTGACGTCTACTAGGCTATTTCCAAGTACCGATGCATTATGCTTTGTGATTGGTTAGTTACTGTTTGAAAATTTAACTTATACCATTGAAAGTTTTGCGCGGAGTGCACTACTGATACCTCTAGTATTTGATACGCAAACTACACAGAAAAAAATTAAAAAGGAGTGCCGCAACCCGCTTTACGAACACCTGCCCGGTTGATACGGATACCCGCCTAGTTATGTGATACGGTCACTGGCTCGGTTGATAGGCACACCTGCCTGTTCGATACGGAAACCTGCCCGGTCGATACAGACACTTCCCCGGCTAATACGCACACCTGCCCGGTTGATACGTACACCTGCTCGGAGGGCACGACCACTTACGTTATACCCTGTTGATGCGGGAACCAGGCAGGTTCATACATAAACCTTCACATTTAATACGTAAATCTGCCCAGTTGAAACGGTAGATACGCAGTCGGTCCGGTCACTTCCAGGGTAATAAGTACACCTGCCGTTTCATACGGCCTCTTTCCAGGTTTGTGCAGACACTTGCCCGGTTGATATGGTCACCTCGTTATTAAGGGTCTTTTTTGTGGTTCGTACGTGGTTTAATTCAGTTGTTCTCACGGTATATGAATATTGCAGCCTTGACGAATCTCTCAGACTACGATTTCAAAGAGTAGAACAAGTTAGCTTTCCAGTTAGGTTTGACCATTACGACTGCTGTAGTTTTGTTTGACGGCGGCAAAAACTCAGTTTAAACAGCGCACATGCGTTGTGTGATGGCAAACTCCGAGCGAAAAAATACACAGTGAATTAGTAAGCCCTAAACTGATAGCACTTATAGGTTATTTCTGTTATTTTCTAAAATATTGTAAGACAGAGAATGCAGAAATAAAATTTAATATATTTGACCGTAAAAAGACAGACCGGGGGCTTCATAATTGATTTTCATTGTACTTGTCCAAAAGCTTCCTCTTTGCTGTTCGTGCGTGGTAATCATACTCTTGAGTTTTCGCAGTGGGTTTTATTGACTTAGCTGTTCACCAACCTGTGTCCGGAACATTAAGAGAAAATTTATATGGCTTCCATCACACGCGCTATCTCAACGGGTTAAGGCTTGCATTTAACCAACAGAGCTTACTGTGTTTTGGTACAGAATTAAGCGAGGACTTTCAAGATTTTGAGTCCAAAAAGACCGTTTTCTCGTCTCCTGCCAGTCAGGGCGTTCAAGACGAAACTCAGGAGAAAAGCAATAACAGACATGAAAATGAATCAAACTATAGAAAGCTGGAGTAACACAAGTGATTAAATTTCCTCATCACCGTGTCTCTATGGTAAAGACTGTGTTTACTTATTTAAAGTCGCTTACTACGCGTTGCTTTTATGCGGTGCTGTTCTCAACATTATGGTTGTCTTTGTAACATCATGGTGGTCTTTGTCATGGTTCGAAGTGGCAAGATACGGCAGAGTATTTCAAGTTTTCTGATTTTCCATTTGTCTGTAACGCATCTACTGTTTCACTTGACCGTTCCAATTTTTTGGAACATTCAATTCTCCAAGGGCAACTCTTCATCATGCAAGGCTCTCGGGCTCATCGACTACGCATGTGCCGCGGCCATTTTCAACAGTTTGGCCGCGATCGCCTGGGACCGACACAGAAACGTCTTGCGACCTTTTGATAGCTTGGCGCCGAGACATTTAAAGACATATTTTAAACTGGTTGCTGCCATTTGGATTTACGCCTTCTTAACGTCTGTCCCTTTTATTTATAGCGTTAGGACAGACACGGAAGCAATTTGCTCTAAAGAGGTCAACGGCACGGAAACTTGTAAAAAATATAGCTTCTGTGATTTGCCTTCAGACTGGAAAACTCAGCTATCCAAAACAATCTACTTTTTGCTGGCGTTTGTTATTCCATTAATGTACATGTTCCTCACCTACACAAAGATTGCCGTTAGTTTGTGGAAAAGAAGCAAAAATGGAACAATTCACGGTGCAGTTGCCAAGTGTAAAGTGAAATCAACTCGTTTAATGGTCGTTGCAGTTCTTGGATTTGTCCTTCGCTGGGGGCCGACGTTTTGGGTGGAGTTACTGAATGTCTATGGAGTTAGAAGTGAAAACAACTTCGCTCTTCGTATCTGGTGTTACCTAGCGCAGACATCAAGGTCGTGCCTTAACCCTGCTATTTACGCATTTTTTAGCCCTGAATTTAGCAAACTTGTTTTCAAATTCTGTTGCCGCTGTTATACGGGATGTGGTTTTACCCGTTGTCGCCACCGTAGCCATGTAAATCAGGTGCAACCGACCATGTGAATGGCTACCAAGCGACTAACAAACAGCTTCAGGCTCCGTCCACACCACGTGCGAAGAATTTGAAAACGGTGACGTCACTCTGAAAACGCATCAAATATCAGGGATATCACAGGATTATCGCGACGCCATCGTTTTCGAAAAGCTTTTCCGTCCACACGAAATTAAAACACCGGCGTTTTCAGATCACTCCGGTTTGAAAAGCGTTTTTGACAAGCTCCGTTTTCGTGACGGATTAGTGTGGACGGTAGGCCTAACCGTAGAAATAAAGCTGCGTTTTCAAATTTCTCCGGCGTACTAGAGTAGACGCTGCAGAAAAGTACGTTGACATTAATTTCTCTAGGCAGCCACCTGATAAACGGACGCCTTGAGTTGGTCTGTTTTGTTCTTCAGTCATTGCAATTGTCGTCGTTGTACTAGGGGTCGGGTAGCAGCTCTTGTAAGGTCTCACATGAATGGCTTGATGCTCGTTGAGAGGACAATAGAACAAACAACAGAAACGATGCCCCCTAGCCCCAAAACAATAACAGCTGCTAACAAGCAAAAAAATTAAGCACTTTAATAACCCACGCATTATTCACTGAAATGCCAATACATGTAACTCAAGAACATCTCAACAGATATTTTCAGGCTCAAATGGCAAAACAAACCTAAGAATGGCCAGGCTTGTATCGCTCGAAATGTTTCAGGTATTGTTATTACTATGCTAAATATTATCTCTGGTCTGAAATCTTTAATAATTACAAATCAATCTTGCGTTACACGCTAGAACCATAGTTAATAGAGGGGAATGGTTATGAAGCCCGGCAAACATCAGTAGAGCAAACAAAGATGCCATGATTTATGTTGGAAGGTCCATGACCGTGCACAATCTTTTGTTTTGGGCTCATACACTATGCACGAATTACGTGACCTATACGTTTCTACTGGTTAGTTCCTCGGTCAGTAGTAAACAAGTATTGTGTTTTTTACACGGTCAAGGCTAAAAAAGAGAACAAAAACATAAAACAAAGAACTTTGTCGAGTTTCATAACCATTTCCCTCTATACTATTAACTATGCTAGAACTATTAATTTTGAATTGACTCGCGTAATTTAGTTGAAGTCTTCAACTGTGCTTTACCCTGTCTTCAGCCTGTTGCTGTATTACGAAACAAATGTCATGTTCGTGTTACTAGAAAGGCAGACGTTTTGAAAAATATACAAAAGCATGTAAAATAATACCTTTACGCAAGTCATATACACAAAGTATTAAGCAACTTCAGACTCAAACAAACTTTCTTGAAAATCGCACATAAAAATTACTCAAGTATTTCCACCAGCTAGAAACTATTTAGTTGTTTCAATAAAAAGGTAGAACTTTTTTCCTCAAGTGTTATTTATAGTGAAACAATAGAAACAGCAAATTACTGAATAATAATCACAATCTATTGAACATATGAAATAAATTTCAGTTAATCAACAACTTTTGTTTCCATTTTGAGCTATGTGCTTTGCTAATCATCCATTCATTGACCTTGGATGGCCTCACGTGAGAATCCTGAAAACCACCCAATCAGAGCGAACTTTAGCACCTTGATACGTGCTTACTAAATTTGGCCACTGTCTTTTGCTCTCACACGAGATAGACTACAGTGCGACATTTTGTCCAGACTATTTTCTATTCCCTCCCACCCACCCAAAGCACTTGCTCGCTCATAGGTCTTCATAATAATATAGTTTGCCTAAGGGCTTTTCCAATCGTCTAGGATATTTTGTAATACAACTTAAATTGTAGGACGACATCAGTTTTACCCCTAGGTTGTCATGTACACAATTAATAAAAACTCCTGGCATAACATGTTAACCTTGAGGGTTCAAGCACCGCTTTTAGTTGTATTTAATAGATGCGTTAATTGTTAAGATGAGCAATGGAACTCTTAGAACAAGCACCTCTTTTGAGGTTTCTTTGTGTACACTCGAATTAAACCTACCAAAACGAACATTTATAAGTTTTAGAGCAATTACATACCACATTTGAGGTGGTTTCAACATGTCAATTTATTGAAGGATCTTTGCGATTCTCAGAGACACTTAAGTATGTTACTTATCTGAACGAACTATAGAAACTAAGTACCTCGCTTAGGTTTGTTTATGTAGATGAGAACACTCTGCCAGTCCTGTAATACATACTTGAAATCATAATTCACAATTTATACTTTTTTATATTGTTACTGTTCTTTGCAAGTTCTGTTTAGGTTGGTCAGATAAACACGGGAATGGGGATGAAGTGCTCCTCTCGTCACACTCTTACCCCCATAGACTCGATTTACGGAGGCCAACTCCCTCCAATTTTACCCCCTGGAGTTAGGTCAGTTGAGGCCCACTCCCTCCAGTCAGAGAGGAGGCCCACTCCCTCCTGTCTACCCAGGAATGTTTACAGTGGCCCTCAGTGAAGGCCTGCTCCCTTCTCTTCATCCACTGTCTACATCTCCTTGGGCTGTAGGTTTTGTTTTCTTGACACTCCAGGGGTTCATGGGGCTAAACTATTAACTGAGCACTCTGTCACCCACTTACCCATTTTCAGGCCACACAAAGTTGTTGTTGTCCTTATTTTAAGAGAAGCAAGGGGAAGTTAATTAATTGATATAAACATAAATAACAATTATTAGCATAACCTCTAATGGACTATCAGGTAAACACGCTATGATTTTGTTTTCACAGGGGCCGTCCAGAGATTGAAAGGCGGAACTTGTAGAGCTGGTCATGATAAATCATTGAAAATGGTTTCGTGGAAAAAAAATAATCACCTTTTTCTACATTGGGATTACGGACATAGTAATATTTTGACCTTCTATGGTTGAATTTCTTTTCTTCATCATCAGCTAAACCTAATGCTTTAACAACAAAATAATGGCACTTATCATAAGCTGGAGCAGACATCGTTTCACTCAAATATCTGCATACGATGGTTACTGTAGTCAGACACAACAATTCGGCCATTACTTAGAATTGCCATTGACAGTGGAGATTGGAATTCCCCTAAATTACCTCCTTTTGTTCCAAACTTGCCAAAAAACTCTCCATTTAGATGAAATACTTGTATTCTATTATTACCTAAATCACAGACCATCAGGTGTCCTGACTTGTTCACTGACAAACAACGTGCATTATTAAACTCCCCGTTCCTTCCGCCCTGTTTACCAAACTTGTACTGAAAGTTCCCATTCCTGTCGTAAACTTTCAGACAATGTTCTTTGTAGTCTGACACTATGAGATATCTATCACACTGAACACAGTGGATAGGAAAAGTAAAAGAACCCTGCCCACCTATCTTCATTAAAAACTTGCCTTCAGGAGAAAAGATCTTAATTACTTTGTTACCTGCATCAGCGACAATAACATTTTCATCACTGTCTACAGATAAACCCCAAGGATTAGAGAGCTGAATATCAAGGCTTCCCTTCCCACCAAACGAACTTACGTACTCACCCTCCCCACTGAAAATCTGGATCCTAGCATTGCCACTGTCAGCCACGAAAATATTTCCATTTTTATGACATACTATTCCCCTTGGATTATTAAATTCCCCGTTTTTGTTACCTTCCCGACCAAAGGATCTTAAGTAATTTCCATCACTGCTGAAGATTTGAACTCTGTTGTTCCCATTATCAGTTACAGCTATCTCGTCCCGGGCATTCACTGCCACCCCCCAGGGATTATTAAACATTCCAACAGGCGTACCTTGTGTGCCAAAAGATAAAACAGGTCTGACCTGAAATAGCTGTCCTTTAACAGTGAAAGGACTGCCGAGAACATGTCCTCCGTTTACTTTTACTGTCACTTTGTATCTGCCTTGTTTGTTTGGGGAATAGCTGACTTTGTAGCTTCCATCTTTATTGTCATTTATTCGTATTCCCGTCGCGCATTCTCGTCCTTGTTCATCCCTGATCTCTACCGTTACACAATCATGTTTGTTGTAGCACTGTCTTCCTTGTGCGTTTCTTGTCGTCATAACAAATTGTGCTTCACCTCCAACAGTTCCTTCTTCGAGTCCTTTGCCTTCAGCGATGCACTGATTTTCTTTTGTTTGGTGCAGAATTTCCAAAAAGCCAATTTCTTGGGTGTTGACAGTATTTAAGATTTTTTGATTTTCCGCGAAAGTTAAACGTACTAGAAGACCTTCAGGATCACCACCAATTGGCTTGGTTTGATCAACTCCTGCGAATGTGATCTCCAATGATTTCTTAACTTGTAAAACTTCAGCGTTTATACTGCGCGTTAAAAGTTTTTCAGCCTTTTCTAGCGACGATTCTATGACAGCTATTTGTTCCTCGATCTTGTTCTTACGCTTTGTCAGACTTTCAAGCGATTTGGTCGTTTGGTTTTCCACGAATGAGAAAATATTTTGTTTCTTCTCTTCAATGACGGCAATCAAATTGTCAACAATTTTTTGAACATCTCTCTTCACGTCTTCGCCTTGTTGTATGAGCTTAACGTAGTCTTCATCAAACTGGCGAATAATGTTCATCTTTGCTTTTAAATTGTTCCTCTGTTTTTCGACCATAGATTTTATCTGAATCTTCTGTGTTTCTGCTTCTTCTTGGATTAAGTTCATTGTATGGCTTTTGTGGCCTAATGTGACACAAGTGTGGCAAACTGCCGTTTCACAGTCCTTGCAAAAGAATTTCAGTTCTTCCTCCGTATGTCCCTGTTTAGGACAAAACACAGGCCGCTTTAACACATCTTCATAGTCTTTGTCTTGAAAGTCTTTAAGCGCCAGAACACGGTGATCTTTATTTCTTCGCATGATGTTGTGTGCAGTTGCGCACGCTTGACAATAAAATATGCAACACTGGAAACAGTAAGAAGTCTCGGAGCTTTTTTTGTCGCAATTTCCACATGTTACTGGGCTGTTTCCGCATTCTTTTATTGCCAGCACATCAATCAAGCCATTGAGATAAAAACTGGTTGGAAGATCTGTCAGATCGCCACTTTCAGGTACTCTGCTAGCGGCTTGACATTTCGGGCATCTGATGGTGTCGCAGCCATGACTTGTTCTATGCCATTGTTTCAAGCAGTGCAGACAGAAACTGTGTAAGCATGGCAGCTGTTTTGGATCGGTAAATATGTCGGAACACACCGAGCAAGACACTTCTTCACGAAGATTATGGAACAACGTTTTGATATCCATGTCGTGCTTAGGAAAAATGGAGCGAAGCGAGGTTTTTGCGAAACTCAACTCGAAACAAGGAAGGTTTAATTGCGACTTTCTTTTGTTTATAGCTCGTCTTGGAATCAGCTGTCTGCTATGATAATTTTCCCTTTGGCCAACCAATCATAGGACGTGTTTAGATAGTGATTCCAAAAATTGATGTGACAAATGTCTTTCAGACATGGATCGGAACAAAGAATTGCTGATTTCAAGTTCTGTTCACGTTGATGAGTTGACGAATGAAAGACTGTATAAAGTTTAGTCTGACAGCCTTTGTCTACGAACAGATTGTAGAACACCACGCATAATGCTATAGACTTTATGGGTTTACCGTGAATAGATACGGACTGGATCTATTTACCGGCTCAGTTTTTCATTCTCTTGTGTTGTAAGAAATTAAAGCGCGGGCTGAAAGCCGTACTTCTTAGCTTTTTTAACAAAACTAAATCGAGCTGCTGACGTAGTGATCATTATGGCACGAGTAAAGGGAATTTATATTTTAATAATCAAAATAAACGAGTAGGACTGTTCTTTCTTCTGCGCGTAGTGTTTTCTGAAAGAAACGGAAAACATGTTCCCTCTATTTCTACCGACATAGAAATCGAGAGCGAATAAGTTATTTTTTTAGTAGAATTCTAACTAAATTTCGTTCAAATAATGATTTCCAATAATTTCTTGACCTAGTGTTACACTTCATACTTCAGCAAAGTAGCGCAGATTGAAGTGTTATTTGAAACTTGCAGTCGTGCACGTGCTTATCGGTTCATTGAAAAATATCGAGGTTTTTAAGTCGCATGGTGGTCAGTTTCCTTCCTTTACAGTTCTTAAGAATTTAATTATCCAGAAATATTTCTAAATCTTCCTCGATGCTTTAGAGAAACTGAAACACGCAGTCATTATGTGGACGACCTCTGGCTACTGCACTGTAATGGCTGATAGTATACGAGTAGGTAAGCCAATCAGATTGAAGCATACTAAAACTGATTAGTATAAATCTACTAGCGTTCTATCACGTTCTCTGATTGGCTACGCTACTCACTATCTATTCTGTGATAGATACTGAGTAGCGTAGCAGTGTGCCCTTGTTAACAAAATGACGGCCGCTTCTTGGCATTTTCGAAGTGTCTGTGAAGATGATTTAGCTAAGGTTTTAGATGACTAGTAGATTTATACTAAAACAATTAGATTATTCGCTCTCGATCTCTCTGTGTGATAGGTGACTCGGGCTGCGCCCTAGTCAAATATCGCGCGATAGAAATCTCGAGCTCGTTTAACAAATTCACGTCAGTTTTTTATGCGTCTGTCCTCTTATTGATGATAAATTGCGTCATAACATTGTTAAAGTGGCTGTGGAATCACGAGCCGCAGGCAAGTGGTTCCGCAGTAAACTTTCACAATGTTTTGACGAAATTTACCATCAATAAGAGGACAGACACATAAAAAACTAACGTCAATTTGTTTCTTACAATAACAAGACCCCAAAATGGTCAAATGCCGGGAAATAAACAAGAAGAAAAGACGTAGTAAACTTGCCATAAACAAAGATAGGTGAATTTTATTCAAACTGACGTGAACATTGTCAATAGCTTTTCTCACTCTTTGATTGACTACTTAAAAAAGGTCTTAAAAACTCACTGGTTAACAAGTTGATAGTTTGAAAGCTTAAATAAATTGAAATTTTATCTGTCTGTACTCTTATTGATGATAAAAATGAGCCAATCAGCGCACGAGAAATCAGACAGTTATTGTAAAATAGAAGAATTTACCAACTGACGGAACTGGTTGTGGATATTTTAAAATTTCAGAGCAGTTTTCACTAGCTTTGTTTTCTTTTTTCTCCAAATTTCTTCACAAATACCTTGATTGACCTGATTTTGAACTTGATTTTGAGCCCCAGTTTATAGACTCCTGAATGCGTTTTCGCGTACCTCCCCACCCTCACGTCCGCCGAATCACTCAGCAGAAAAACAAGCTCGTAATGTTGTTTGTGAGTTCATGCACGTAGTCTAACGTTATATAAAAAGCTTTAATTTCTGATTGTCACCGCGCTTTTGAAAAACGTGAGGCAGACGTTTTAGGAAAAAAAGAGAAAAAAGCATCGCATTGCTACCGAAAAATGAATTACTTTATAAAGAATCTTTAATTTGACTGCAATCTTATTCAACAGTTGACCATTCACTGAATATCAAGCAATGATTTTGTTATAAAATACTCTAATTTTGACTTGTTTGATCTGCAGAAGCTACTGCTGATATTTTCCTTTACTTTATCGTGCGGTCTGTGTTATATTATCATTTTGAGGGGAATCTGAAGAGGTGAAATGGAAAGTGTAATTTGGATGGCATTTTTGTTTTTTTTTTTTCTCTAGAAAAAGGAGATTTGGACCACGGGGACTGGGAATAACAAACTAAGAATGAAAATTGGACTGGACTTCCGGCATAAAATAGCCTGAGATCTGGGCACAAATTGGGTTGAGGAATGGGATTTACAGTGTGCACCCTCTCTTCAAGCCGCCCTGTTAGGTTGCCTGTTTACAAAGGGCAAAGGCGAGACGAGCGTCTGATAGGTAGCCATAGGTTGACGTCTGCCAGGTCATTTACAAGTGCCGATGCATTATACTTTGTGATTTGTTAGTTGCTGTTTAAGAATTTAATTTATACCATTGAAAGGTTTTGCGCGGACTGCAATACTGATACATCTAGTATTTCATACACAAACTACACAGAAAAAAATGAAAAAGGAGTGCCGCAGCCCGCTTTCCGGATACCTGCCCGGTTGATACGGACACCCGCCCAGTTATGTGTACCTGCCTGGTTGATACGGTCACCGGCTCGGTTGATATGTACACCTGCCTGTTCGATACGGAAACCTGCCCAGTCGATACAGACACTTTCCCGGTTAATACATACACCCACCCGGTTGATACATACACCTGCTCGGAGGGTACGGCCACTTACCTTGTTGTTACGGGAACCTGCCAGGTTGATACATAAACCTCCACATTTAATACGTATATCTGCCCGGTTGAAACGGTAGATACGCAGTCGGTCCGGTCACTTCCAGG
Source organism: Orbicella franksi (assembly GCF_964199315.1). NCBI lineage: Eukaryota > Metazoa > Cnidaria > Anthozoa > Scleractinia > Merulinidae > Orbicella > Orbicella franksi. Next base: position 76,145 of record NW_027670644.1, read on the forward strand.
ATAATAAGTACACCTGCCGTTTGATACGGCCTCTTTCCGGGTTTTTGCGGACACTTGCACGGTTGATACGGTCACGTCGTTATTGAGGGTCCCTTTTGTGGTTCCTACGTGGTTTAACTGTTCCAGAGAATAAAATACAAAAATATTCTTGGGAGATCTCACGGTATATGAATATTGCAGCTTTTACGAATCTCTCAGACTACGATTAAGAAGAGTAGAGCAAGTTGGCTTTCCAGTTAGTTTTTGACCATTACGATGTTGTAGTTTTGTTTGACGGCGGCAAAAACTCATTTTAAACAGAGCACACTCCTTGTGTGATAGCAAACTCTTAGCGAAAAAATACACAGTGAATTACAAATTTAGTGCGACCTAAGCTGGAAGCACTTATAGGTTATTTCTGTTATTTTCTAAAATATTGTAAGACAGAGAATGCAGAAATGAAAAATAAATATATTTGACCGTAAAAAGACAGACCGGGGGCTTTATAATTGATTTTCATTGTACTTGTCCAAAAGTTTCCTTTTTGCCGTTCGTTGTAATGAAACTCTTTATTTTTCGCAGCGGGTTTTATTGACTTAGCTGTCCACCAACCTGTGTCCGGAACATTAAGAGAAAATTTATATGGCTTTCGTAAGACACGCTATCTCAAGGGGTTAAGGCTTGCATTTAACCAACAGAGCTTATTGTGTTTTGGTAGAGAAAAGTGAGGAATTTCAAGATTTTGAGTCCAAAAAGACCATTTTCTCGTCTCCTGCCAGTCAGGGCGTTGAAGGCAAAGCTCACGAGAAAATCAATTGAAAACGTGAAAATGAATCAAACAATAAAAAAGCTGGAGTAACACAAGTGATAAAAATTCCTCATCACCGTGTCTCTATCGCACAGACTATGTTTACTTATTTAAAGGCGCTTACTACGCGTTGCTTTTATGTGGTGCTGTTCTCTACATCATGGTTGTCTTTGTCATGGTTCGAAGTGGTAAGATACGGCAATATACGTATAGACGAATTTACGAATATTTCAAGCTTTCTGATTTTCCATTTGTCTGTCACGCATCTACTGCTTCACTTGAGCGTTCCAATTTTTTGGAACATTCAATTCTCCAAGGGCAACTCTTCATCAAGCAAGGTTCTCGTGCTCATCGACTGCGCCTGCGCCGCGGCCATTTGCAACAGTTTGGTCGCGATCGCCTGGGGCCGACACAGAAACGTCTTGCGGCTTTTTGATAGCTTGGCGCCGAGACATTTGAAGACATATTTTAAACTGGTTGCTGCCATTTGGATTTACGCCTTTATAACGTCTGTTCCTTTATTTATAGCGTTAGGACACACTCTCAAGTAATTTGCTCTAAAGAGGACAACGGCACGGAAACTTGCAAAGAATATAGCTTCTTTGATTTGCCTTCAGATTGAAAAACCCAGCTATCCAAAACAATCTACTTTTTGCTGGCGTTTGTTATTCCTTTAATGTACATGTTCCTCACCTACACAAAGATTGCCGTTAGTTTGTGGAAAAGAAGCAAAAATGGAACAATTCACGGTGCAGTTGCCAAGTTTAAAGTGAAATCAACTCGTTTAATGGTCGTTGCAGTTCTTGGATTTGTCCTTTGCTGGGGGCTGACGTTTTGGGTGGAGTTACTGTATGCCACGGTCTATGGAGTTAGAAGTGTAAACAACTTCGCCCTTCGCATCTGGTGTTACCTAGCGCAGATGTCAAGCTCGTGCCTCAACCCTGCTATTTACGCATTTTTTAGCCCTGAATTTAGCAAACTTGTTTTCAAATTCTGTTGCCGCTGTTATACGGGATGTGGTTTTACCCGTTGTCGCCACCATAGCCATGTAAATCAGGTGCAACCGACCATGTGAGTGGTTACCAAGCGACTAACAAACAGCTTCAGGCTCCGTCCACACCACGCCCAAAGAATTTGAAAACGGTGACGTCACTCTGAAAACGCATCAAATATCAGGGATATCACAGGATTATCGCGACGCCATCGTTTTTGAAAAGCTTTTCCGTCCACACGAAAATAAAACACCGGCGTTTTCAGATCACTCCGGTTTGAAAAGCGTTTTTGACGAGCTCCGTTTTCGTGACGGATTAGTGTGGACGGTAGGCCTAACCGTAGAAATAAAGCTGCGTTTTCAAATTTCTCCGGCGCACTAGAGTGGACGCTACAGAAAAGTACGTTGACATTAATTTCTCTAGGCAGCCACCTCATAAACGGACGCCTTGAGTTGATCTGTTTTGTTCTTCGGTCATTGCAATTGTCGTCGTTTTACTAGGGGTCGGGTAGCAGCTGTTGTAAGGTCTCACATAAATGGCTTGATACCCTTTAAGAGGATAATAGAACAAACAACAGAAACAATGCCCCCTAGCTCCAAAACAATAACAGCTGCTAACAAGCAAAATAATTAAGCACTTTGATAAGTTCCTGGGCACTCACGCATTATTCACTGAAATGCCAATACATGTAACTCAAGAACATCTCGACAGATATTTTCAGGCGCAAATAGCAAAACAAACCTAAGAACGGCCAGGCTTTTTCTCGCACAAAATGTTTCAGATATTGCTATTACTATGCACAATATTATCTCTTGTCCGAAATCAATAATAATTACAAATCAATCTTGCGTTATACGCTAGAACTGTTAATTTTGAATTGACTCGCGTAATTTAGTTGAAGTCTTCACCTATTGCTGTATTACGAAACAAATGTCATGTTAATGTTACTAGAAAGCCAGACGTTTTGAAAAATATGCAACAGCATGCAAAATAATAGCTGTACACAAGTCATATATACAAAGTATAAAGCAACTACAGTTAAGACTCAAACAAACTTTATTGAAAACCTCACATAAAAATTACTCAAGTATTTCCAGCAGCTGGAAACTATTTAGTTCTGTCAATAAAAAGGTAGAACTTTTTTTCTCAAATGTTATGTTTAGGAAAACAATAGAAACAAAACTAATGATTATTAGCATAACCTCCAATCGACTATCAGCTGGACTATCAGGTAAACACGCGATGATATTATTTTCACAGGGGCCGTTCATAGATTGATAGACGGAGCTTGTAGAGCTGGTCATGATAAATCTTTGAAAATGGTTTCGTGGAGTTTCTGTAATAAAAACTATTTTCTGTATGATAGATCTGTCAGTAGGTTATGCTAAGTTTTACCACAATTGCTACTAATCTGGCTAATTTGCCGTTGTCGATAAGAGTCCAGACAAGCTACTCGCGTCAATGTGTCACGCTTTTGGTCAAGCGCCTCGTGAGTCCACGACACTTTGACCACTGCGATGACGTACAACGTTGTCGATAAGAGTACAGATAACGCTAAACCACATTCGATTTGTTAATTACGCAAATTAAATTACCCTCACCAGGCTATGTTACTTCTTATACAAGGTAAAATTTTTTTGTACACTAAATCAAATCTTCAGATGCATCACTGTAGAATATTCGTATGATTTTAATTTACCATTTTTAGCTCAAACTTCAATGGTGCATTCACAGGCCTTGAATACCTCTCTACAAAAATATTACTAAAATTGGTTAAACAATATCACCATTCATACATCAACTTATTGATCAAGCTGAGAAATTTGGAAAATCAAACAATTGACTAATTAAATACAATCCTTATAAAAGATTGCTTGTCAATTACCAAATGAAGAGTATAGCAAAATCATAAATGTTGTGATGGCTGATATGTTTGAAATAAAAAATGTTATTCTGGCGGTTTAAGAGGAGAATATTAACTTTGTGTACTAGTTCAAAATCACAATTGGAATATTAACTCTTTGAAATAATGTATACTTGTCAAAAAATTGATTGGAACTCGCGCATATTTTCATCCATCTGCACTGCTTAGAAAAAGACCACAATTCTCATTTTCCTACACTGTACGTTTTAATGTAAAATTCACAAAATAATCACATTTCTCTAAATTGGAATTACGGACATAGTAATATTTTGTCCTTCTGTGGTTGAATTTCTTCTCGTCATCATCATCAGCTAAACCTAATGCTTCAACAACAAAATAATAACACTTATCATAAGTTGGAGAAGACATCGTTTCACTCAAATATCTGCATACGATTGTTATCGAAGTCAGACACAACAATTCGGCCATTACTTTGAACTGCCACAGACCATTGAGATTGGAATTCTCCTAAATTACTGCCCTTTGTTCCAAACTTGCCAACAAACTTTCCATTTAGTTGAAATACTTGTATTCTATGATTACCTGTATCACAGACCATCAGGTGTCCTGTGTTGTTCACTGAGAAACAACGTGGATTATTAAACTCCCCGTCCCCTCCACCCTGTTTTCCAAACTTGTACCGAAAGTTGCCATTCCTGTCGTAAACTTTCAGACAATGTTTACTGTAGTCTGACACTATGAGATATCTATCACACTGAACACAGTGGATAGGAAAAGAACCCTGCCCACCTATCTTCATTAGAAACTTGCCTTCAGGAGAAAAGATCTTAATCAGTTTGTTAGCTGTATCAGCAACAATGATATTTCCATCACTGTCCACAGATAAACCACAAGAATTAGAGAGCTGGCTATCAAGGCTTCCTTTCCCACCAAACATACCCTCGTACTTGCCCTCCCCACTGAAAATCTAGATCCTAGAATTACCACCGTCAACCACGAAAATATTCCCATTCTTATGAAATGCTATTCCCCTTGGATATACAAATTCTCCGTTTTTGTTACCTTCCCGACCAAAGGATCTTAAGTAATTTCCATCACTACTGAAGATTTGAACTCTGTGGTTCCAACTATCAGTTACAGCTATCTCGTCCCTGGCATTCACTGCCACCCCCCAGGGATGGTTAAACATTCCGACAGACGAATTAGGTTTTCCAAAAGTTAAGACAGGTCTGACCTGAAATAGCTTTCCTTCAACAGTGAAAGGACTGCCGAGAACATGTCCTCCATTTACTTTTACTGTCACTTTGTATCTGCCTTGATCTTTGGGTGAATAGCTAATCTTGTAGCTTCCATCCTCATTGTCATTTATTCGTACTTCCGTCGCGCATTCTCGTCCTTGTTCATCCCTGATATCGACCGTTACACGGTCATGTTTGTAATAACACTGTCTTCCTTGAGCGTTTCTTGTCGTCAGAGCAAATTGTGCTTCACCTCCAACAGTTCCTTCCTCGAGTCCCTTGCCTATAGCGATGCACTGACTTGCTTTTGTTTGGTGCAGAATTTCCAAAGAACCAATTTCTTCGGTGTTGACAGTATTTAAGATTTTTTGATTTTCCGCGAAAGTTAAACGCACTAGAAGACCTTCAGGATCACCACCAATTGGCTTGGTTTGATCAACTCCTGCGAAGATTGTCTCCAATGATTTCTTGACTTGTACAACTTCAGCGTTTACACTTCGCGTTAAAAGTTTTTCAGCCTTTTCTAGCGACGATTCTACGACCGTTATTTGTTCCTCGATCTTGGTCTTACGCTTTGTGAGACTTTCTAGCGACTTGGTTGTTTGATTATCCACCGCTGAGAAAATACTTCGTTTCTTCGCTTCAATGACGGCAATCAAATAGTCAACAGTGTTTTGAACATCTCTCTTCACGTCTTCGCCTTGTTGTATGAGCTTGGCGTAGTCTTCATCAAGTCGACGAATGATGTTCTTCTTTGCTTTTAAACTGTTCTTCTGTGTTTCAACCATAGATTTCATCTGAATCTTCTGTGTTTCTGCTTCTTCTTGGATTAAGTTCATTGTATGGCTTTTGTGGCCTAATGTGACACAAGTTTGGCAAACTGCCGTTTCACAGTTTTTGCAAAAGAATTTCAGTTCTTCCTCCGTATGTCCCTGCTTAGGACAAAATACAGGCCGCTTTAACACATCCTCATAGTCCTTGTCTCGAAAGTCTTTTAGCGCCAGAACACGGTGATCTTTATTTCTTCGCATTATGTTGTGTCCAGTTACGCAATCGTGACAATAAAATATGCAACAGTGGAAACAATAAGAAGTGTCGGAGCCTTTTTTGTCGCAATTTCCACATGTTACTGGGCTGTTTCTGCATTCTTTTATTGCCAGCACATCAATCAAGCCATTGAGATAAAAACTGGTCGGAAGATCTTTCAGATCGCCATTTTGAGGTACTTTGCTAACGGCTTGACATTTCGGGCATCTGATGGTGTCGCGGCCATGGCTCGTCCTATGCCATTGTTTCAAGCAGTGCAGACAGAAACTGTGTAAGCATGGCAGATGTTTTGGATCGGTAAATATGTCGGCACACACCGAGCAAGACACTTCTTCACGGAGATTATGGAGCAACGTTTTGATATCCATGTCGTGTTCAGAAACAAGCGAGTAAAACTAGGTTTCCGCAGAACTCGACTCGAAACAATGAAGTCTTGTGACTTTCTTTTTTTAGCTCTTCTTAGAATCTGCTTTTTATTATGATAATATTTTTATTGCACGAACCAATCATGAGCGTTGTTTTTGATAGATGTTCTTCGGTTTCTGATTCCAAGGAATGCGACCAAGCCACAGCCAGTTTCGTTGACAGATATTAAGCTGACCTTAGCGCGGGGGGAGGGGGTGGGGGGAAGGGTGGCAGTGGTTTATTTCCTATCGATAGGCTTCTGGGAATGTGCCGCTGGCTTGGGTCTCATTTTGAGATTGGATTGATTAGAATGGGGTTGCATTTCAAAGGTGTTTATGCCAGCATGGGTTCGCACTGCACATTCTCAATACGACTCCTTAAACTTTTCGTCTAAGAAGAGAGTAAAGTCTTCTACGTCAGTTAACAAACGTGTCAAATCATTTTAGGACGACCTGGTTAAAAGAGTTGACAAGGTAAATTGATAAACACGGCATGAATTACTTAGACTGCGAGTAGTCCGTCTTTCGTTTAGTCCGTCAAGCGCGGTCACCTTGAATAGGGCCAGGATTTCTCGCGGCCATTTTTTTCACGCGGTTTTCTCTCGCGTGGCGCACGACGGACTAAGCGAAAGAGAGGTAAAGAGGGATGACTCGTAGTTGATAAATTACTACGGGTGATCGTATAGTTTACATGCCGTGATGTGCAAATTGAATATAATGAACTGGGTTGCGACACTGAGAGGACTGCAGTACATACATATAGCCAGCAAACATGGCAAAGATAAATCCAAGCACCCCTGGGAAGACAGGAACACTTAATGACGGGAGGCCCCTTAAGGGTATAGTGTCAGTTTCCTTGAAAGTTCTGCTGCCTGATTGCTTTGTGTAAATGTGTAGCTTTGGATATTTTGATTGCTTGGGTAGGTTTGCATATTGCATTGCATTGCATTGCATTGCATTCATTTTTAGCTGACTTTCAACTCCTGTCTGTTGCCAAAATCAACATTTTTATATGAACAACCGAATTTTCAAGACCTGGCTAAACTAGGAAACATTGTTGCGGCAACATTGCTTCTTGTTATATTTGGAGAGTGGCTAAATCAGCGGGAAGCAAACAAAGTGTTTTGCTGCCCAGGTGGCTAAACTAGGAAATATTGTTTCGGAAGTGGCAAACGGTCACGCATTCGTATTGTAACAAACTGACTTCCCAAGAAGTCTGGGGAAGAATCTACATATTCTCGTCGACTCGTTCGCATAAATTGTGATCTTAAAATAATCGTCCCTTATGGTAGTATATTTCTCTGACATGTGTGCATTGATTTGACAATAAGCCACTTCCTTTCTGTCCCTATTCATATAATCTTTATAAGCTAAATCCCACAAACAGGCTCTGTCCTCATAAAAGGTAATTTGTAACTCCGTCTCCTTGTCGTTCCAATTCGTTTCTTTTCTTTCCCTTCTCTTTTCTGTGACCTGCTTACGATTGGTTCTTTGCCGTCAGCCGCCATTTTTGTACGCTCGCCGTTGCTTGGAAACATTTTTAATGAGCAGCACTGGAACCTAGTCAACTTTGTTTTCATGGGGCAATTAATTTTTTGTTTTTGTTTCCAGGCAGCAACAGTTTGTTTCCGCAACATATGTATCCCGCGCAGTTAAACTGGGGAATATTTACCTCCCTAACAATGTTTCCGTAAGAATGTTTCCCACTTTACGGACAGATATAACATAATGTCAGAGTCTGCTATTTTCATGTGGTCGAATCTCTATAAACTACGATTTTTTGACACGTTGCATAAGGCTTAATATTTGGTATAACGGGCGCTCTGATTGCCTAAGAGGAGGTTTATCATATGGGAGACAAGAAAAATTTAATTTGTTTAATGCAACTGGTTTGTACTAGATGATAAAAGTCTGCTTGTCCTCTTTACTTTTTTTCTCTTCAGGCTTTTTGACACTTCCATAAATATTGTTAGAAGAAAATAGTCAATATTTTTGCATTTTAGTTTGCAACTTTTTCACCGCAAAACATATATTACCGGTCTAGATGCCGGTCTAGATGGGAAAATCTAGACCGCTTTCGATATCGATTTCAGCCAATCAAATTTGTGAATTCGGCAGTTCCCAGTCCTTGTGAGACAAGGCCATATAATAATCTCTTATAATGCCACTGGCCGATTACGGACGGGCGCGCAAAAACAAAGAAACAGACAATATACGCTTGCGTGATACGAGCGCAATTGGTCTAAATCCCTCACAAGACTGAATATGCCCTAGCCAAAAGTGGGAAATATCCATGTGATATTCCCCAATTTTTAAAACTGCCCGTGTTGTGAAAAATATTTGAAGGATAATGAACACAATAGCCTCCATTTGGCGCAAAAGTATGCTCCGATGTTTGTCCCTGGACATTGTAAATATATGTTTTTTAATGCTCACAGTTTTCCTCGTGTTACGCTCTCGGAAAACTGTTCGCTTCTCGGAACAGATAGTGTCCGGGGACAAATATCCGAGCAGGTTATTGTTTATTCAATGTTACACGTCGTCACGCGTTGGTTGTAACACAACGTTCAGTTGAGCCTAACTTGTCAGCGGCTTTTCACTTCAAAGTGTTTGATCACAGGCGGCCCAAGCTCACAATGCGAGGAGTTTTTTTTTTTTTTAATCTTTATGCGAACGTTCAGCGCGCGAAATGTGACACGATTACCGCCGACATCTACTATTACATAACGACCGAGTTTGGTTACGCGAAACGTGACCTTCGCCTTGCAGTATGTGGTGGTGTTGTGTCACAACGGTTTGAATTTATAAAGGTTTGTATGGGGAAAAACGGTAATCGACATTATAGCTGAAATTTCGGTATTTTTGGAATAAAAATGACTCACCTCAATGCCTTGTTGTCTTTTCTATTGTCATCTCGCTTCTCAGCTCGATCCGAAGCTATTTAAGCAAGTTGTCGCTTTTTGGTTTTTCTCTACTAAGAAAGAGTAAAGGCTACACACTCGATTCTGGACTGACCCCCGCAAGAAGCGAAAAAAAAAAAACACTGAAATCCCGCCAGCCGCCCCAATTCCTCCGCAGAATCATAGTACAGGTTTAAGCGCTCCCTTGCAGTTAAATTCCAAGCCAAATTCATCTCCACAGCGCACGATACAAAGCTCTGAATCGAAGAAAGCTAACCATCCGGAATCAGTGATCATGCTGGCGGCACCATTTGTGGACACATTCGAAACCCGAGCGGAATGCCGGACTAACAAATTGACCCTGACCAGGGGAAGGGAGCGCACAGTTCTCGACAAGCCAGATACTCTGCTCCACGGTCCTCTGGGAAGATTTTTGTCCAGGCCGCCGACGAAGCATTGTTGTGACAAGCCAATCAAAGCAACGACTAGACGTGTTTACAAATTTTGAAAAAAAGTGCTTCGTTCGCACCGGCAATCTCAATCTAATCGTTGGATTGTCCGTGAAAGTTTTAACTAGCTTTGCTTTGAAGGATGTCTTCGAATTTTCAATGGAAAACGTGGTAAGTAATATTCGCTGTGTAAATTTTTAAATCGCATTTTGTAATTCGCGTACAAGGCGTTTCAAAGTACCTGGCTTGTCGAGAACTGTGCGCTCCCTTCCCCTGGTTAGGGTCAATTTGTTAGTCCGGCATTCCGCTCGGGTTTCGAATGTGTCCACAAATGGTGCCGCCAGCATGATCACTGATTCCGGATGGTTAGCTTTCTTCGATTCAGAGCTTTGTATCGTGCGCTGTGGAGATGAATTTGGCTTGGAATTTAACTGCAAGGGAGCGCTTAAACCTGTACTGTGATTCTGCGGAGGAATTGGGGCGGCTGGCGGGATTTCAGTGTTTTTTTTTCGCTTCTTGCGGGGGTCAGTCCAGAATCGAGTGTGTAGCCTTTACTCTTTCTTAGTAGAGAAAAACCAAAAAGCGACAACTTGCTTAAATAGCTTCGGATCGAGCTGAGAAGCGAGATGACAATAGAAAAGACAACAAGGCATTGAGGTGAGTCATTTTTATTCCAAAAATACCGAAATTTCAGCTATAATGTCGATTACCGTTTTTCCCCATACAAACCTTTATAAATTCAAACCGTTGTAACACAACACCACCACATGCTGCAAGGCGAAGGTCACGTTTCGCGTAACCAAACTCGGTCGTTATGTAATAGTAGATGTCGGCGGTAACCGTGTCACGTTTCGCGCGCTGAACGTTCGCATAAAGATTAAAAAAAAAAAAAATCCTCGCATTGTGAGCTTGGGCCGCCTGTGGTTTGATAAAATGTGGTGAAATCCGAAAGTGTTGAATTCTATACTCCGCGTGCAGTTTTGTAGTCAATAGTTCTTCCTTTTAGTCTCTATTATACCTGGTTTTAATACGGAAAGGAACTGATTTTGACGCTATTATAAGGTTTGAACGCAGATTTATCCGAAAAATCTAACAAATTCCTGTAAAATGGCTGAAAACAACAAAACAAATGGACACACGGAAGCTGCGCCTGA
>NW_027670645.1:30000-32219 GCF_964199315.1 Orbicella franksi
GCAGGCGCCAAGTTTGGCGCTGTCACGTCATCGTTAAGGGGGGTGTGCTACACTATCTTAAAACTGGGCGTCGGTCCCCCTATTCTATAAGCACCCTTAAGATTTTCACCATTTTCAAAACTTTTTGTGGCAAACTATTGGCCAGCTCGAGTTACGTGCAGGCGCCAAGTTTGGCGCTGTCACATCATCGTTAAGGGGGGTGTGCTACACTATCTTAAAACTGGGCGTCGGTCCCCCTATTCTATAAGCACCCTTAAGATTTTCACCATTTTCAAAACTTTTTGCGGCAAACTATTGGCCAGCTCGAGTTACGTGCAGGCGCCAAGTTTGGCGCTGTCACATCATCGTTAAGGGGGGTGTGCTACACTATCTTAAAACTGGGCGTCGGTCCCCCTTATCTATAAGCACCCTTAAGATTTTCACCATTTTCAAAACTTTTTGCGGCAAACTATTGGCCAGCTCGAGTTACGTGCAGGCGCCCAGTTTGGCGCTGTCACATCATCGTTAAGGGGGGTGTGCTACACTATCTTAAAACTGGGCGTCGGTCCCCCTTATCTATAAGCACCCTTAAGATTTTCACCATTTTCAAACCTTTTTGCGGCAAACTATTGGCCAGCTCGAGTTACGTGCAGGCGCCAAGTTTGGCGCTGTCACATCATCGTTAAGGGGGGTGTGCTACACTATCTTAAAACTGGGCGTCGGTCCCCCTAATCTATAAGCACCCTTAAGATTTTTACCACTTTCAAAACGTTTTGCGGCAAACTATTGGCCAGCTCGAGTTACGTGCAGGCGCCAAGTTTGGCGCTGTCACATCATCGTTAAGGGGATTTGCTACACTATCTTAAAACTGGGCGTTAGTGCCCATATACCATAAGCACTCTTAAGATTTTCACCATTTTCAAAACGTTTTGCGCGAAACAATTGGCCAGCTCGAGTTACGTGCAGGCGCCAAGTTTGGCGCTCTCACATCATAATTAACGGGGGTGTGCACCACTATCTTAAAAGTGGGCGTCAGTCCCCCTATTCTATAAGCACACTTAAGATTTTCACCATTTCAAAACTTTTTGCGCCAACCTATTGGCCAGCTCGAGTTACGTGCAGGCGCCAAGTTTAGCCAAGTTTAACCCTAACCTAACGCTAAGCCTACCTAAGCCTAACCTAACGCTAAGCCTACCTAGGCCTAACCGAACGCTAAGCCTACCTAAGCCTAACCGAACGCTAAGCCTACCTAGGCCTAACGCTAAGCTAACCCTAACCCTAACCCTAAGCTAACCGTTACCCTAACTCTAAGTCCAAAAGGCTCCCCTCGTTCGAGGTCATGTTAGTGCAAGTCAAAAGGGCTCCCCTCTTTGCCTTGAGATGTTTCTGGTCAAATAACTCTAAGTCCAGAAAGTCTCCCGTCGTTTGGGACCGGGCGGTCAAATTTTTCTAAGTCCAAAAGGCTCCCCTCGTTTCACCATTTGAAACGAGAGGAGCCTTTCGGACTTAGAAAAAATTTTCACTGCCAGGTCCCAAGCGAGGGGAGCCTTTTGGACTTTAAAAAAAATTGACAGCCACGTCCCAGACCAGACGTGGCCTCCTTTCCATCACTTGGCTGCCACAAGTTAGCCCAAGCCTGCAGGCACCACTTCTTCTTTGGCACCCTCCTGGCAGTGGCAGAGGAGGGGAGCCTTGTTGGACTTGAAGAAAAAAAAGAGATGTTTTTAACAAATCTTAGAACAAAGGCTTAATCTCAGAAGATCGTAGCAACAAGGCTACTCTACAACTTACAATACCCCGTTCTTTATTTAAGTCGTCTGCAAAGGATTTATCTCCAGAAACATTAGAATTTGCTATCGGTAGTGCCTTGGAGGTTCTTGTCCTCCTTGGCACCTTGGGACGCATGAGGACCGAAGTCCTCTATTCTGGTTCGCCTAAAGTTCTCTGGAGGTAATCATCGTTGCTTTCTAGCACGGATTCTGACTTAGAGGCGTTCAGTCATAATCCAACAGATGGTAGCTTCGCACCATTGGCTTTTCAGCCAAGTGCAAATGCCAATTGTCTGAATCTGCGGTTCCTCTCGTACTGAGCAGAATTACTATTGCAACAACACTTCATCAGTAGGGTAAAACTAACCTGTCTCACGACGGTCTAAACCCAGCTCACGTTCCCTATTGGTGGGTGAACAATCCATCACTTGGCGAATTCTGCTTCGCAATGATAGGAAGAGCCGACATCGA
>NW_027670651.1:22500-23591 GCF_964199315.1 Orbicella franksi
CCCCAACCAAGTTTAGACACTTAGAAAAATTTCGAAAATTTCGATTTTTCAAAACTGCTCCAAAGCGCTCCCCATGGCATTCCAAACATGCGTCACCATGTCAGAGTTACGAAAACGAAGAGATTTCCACGAAGATGACCGATGATTGCCGAAATTTTCTGACGAAAACCCGAAGCTCAAAGACCACACCCTAAAGAGCGCAAAATTGGGATTTTACACTTTTTCAAAACTTTTTGCAGGAAACTATTGGCCAGCTCGAGTCACGTGCAGGCGCTAAGTTTGGCGCTGTCACATCATCGTTAAGGGGGTGTTCTACACTATCTTAAAACTGGGCGTCGGTCCCCCTATTCTATAAGCACCCTTAAGGTTTTCACCATTTTCAAAACTTTTTGCGGGAAACGATTGGCCAGCTCGAATTGCGTGCAGGCGCCAAGTTTCGCGCTGTCACATCATCGTTAAGGGGGGTGAGCTACACTATCTTAAAACTGGGCGTCGGTCCCCCTATTCTATAAGCACCCTTAAGATTTTCACCATTTTCAAAACTTTTTGCGGGAAACAATTGGCCAGCTCGAGTTACGTGCAGGCACCAAGTTTGGCGCTGTCACATCATCGTTAAGGGGGTGTTCTACACTATCTTAAAACTGGGCGTCGGTCCCCCTATTCTATAAGCACCCTTAAGGTTTTCACCATTTTCAAAACTTTTTGCGGGAAACGATTGGCCAGCTCGAGTTACGTGCAGGCGCCAAGTTTCGCGCTGTCACATCATCGTTAAGGGGGGTGAGCTACACTATCTTAAAACTGGGCGTCGGTCCCCTATTCTATAAGCACCCTTAAGATTTTCACCATTTTCAAAACTTTTTGCGGGAAACAATTGGCCAGCTCGAGTTACGTGCAGGCACCAAGTTTGGCGCTGTCACATCATCGTTAAGGGGGGTGTGCTACACTATCTTAAAACTGGGCGTCGGTCCCCCTATTCTATAAGCACCCTTAAGATTTTCACCATTTTCAAAACTTTTTGCGGGAAACGATTGGCCAGCTCGAGTTACGTGCAGGCGCAAGATTTGGCGCTGTCACATCATCGTTAAGGGGGG
>NW_027670652.1:0-2500 GCF_964199315.1 Orbicella franksi
CCCGGAACCCAAAAACTTTGGTTTCCCATAAGGTGCCAAAGGGGTCATCCAATACACCCTCTGATCCCTAGTTGGCATCGTTTATGGTTAGAACTAGGACGGTATCTGATCGTCTTCGATCCTCTAACTTTCGTTCTTGATTAATGAAAACATTCTTGGCAAATGCTTTCGCAGTAGTTCGTCTTTCGTAAATCCAAGAATTTCACCTCTGACAACGAAATACGAATGCCCCCAACTGTCTCTCTTAATCATTACTTCAGTTCCAGAAACCAACAAAATAGAACCAAAGTCCTATTCCATTATTCCATGCTTATGTATTCAAGCGCTGGCTTGCTTTGAACACTCTAATTTTTCAAAGTAAACGTCGCAGATCCTATGCACACTCAGTTAAGAGCACACACAGTCTTTGCGAGGAAGAACAGCGCGGCCAGTAACATACCTTGCGGCAGACCGGCCGAGCCATCCCGAAATCCAACTACGAGCTTTTTAACTGCAACAACTTTAATATACGCTATTGGAGCTGGAATTACCGCGGCTGCTGGCACCAGACTTGCCCTCCAATGGATCCTCGTTAAAGGATTTAAGTTGTACTCATTCCAATTACAAGACTTGGAAAAGCCCTGTATTGTTATTTCTTGTCACTACCTCCCTGAGTCAGGATTGGGTAATTTGCGCGCCTGCTGCCTTCCTTGGATGTGGTAGCCGTTTCTCAGGCTCCCTCTCCGGAATCGAACCCTAATTCTCCGTCACCCGTTGCAACCATGGTAAGCCACTACCTTACCATCGACAGTTGATAGGGCAGAAATTTGAATGAAACATCGCCAGCTCAAGGCCGTGCGATTCGATCAGTTACTATGAATCACCAAAGAACCGGGCAGAACCCGCATTGGTTTTTAATCTAATAAATACATCCCTTCCAGAAGTCGGGACTTTTCGCATGTATTAGCTCTAGAATTACTACGGTTATCCAAGTAGTAATGGTACAATCAAATAAACGATAACTGATTTAATGAGCCATTCGCAGTTTCACAGTACAAGTGCTTATACTTAGACATGCATGGCTTAATCTTTGAGACAAGCATATGACTACTGGCAGGATCAACCAGGTAGCTATCCCTCAGGGAACCCGGCGGGAACCCTTTTGCGTCTGCTTCCTTTGAAAGGAGGCTGGCATTCCACCGTCAAGCTGCACTGGAATCCTCCCGGCCATGGAAGACGCACGAGGCGTTCGACCCTGTCCGAGGGAAACCCGTTCTCTCTTTGCCACGTCTTTCCACTGCTTCACCCTAGTAAGCTTCCGGCATACCAGTGAGACAGCCAAGTCCACGGAATGCCGACAAGATACATTGGGGAAGAATGATTCTTCCGAATCTAAGCCGCTATTCTTGGCCAAAGGCCATCAGGTACAACATCCATCCGTTCTCTCGTTGTCCACACCGAGACAACTTGGCTACAAGTTCAGTCATTTCATGCTACCGACCGAGCAAGTTTAGTCGACTTTGCTCCTTTTTCCTCCAAATACCCTCCTTTCGTACCCGAGAACACATTACCGAGCAGGGCTTACTGTTACGGACCGATACAGCTCAATTGCTCTTTCGGTCTTTCCCGATGCCTGCCCTACATTATAACCCGAAACCGTCTATTCCCCCAACCAAGTTTAGACACTTAGAAAAATTTCGAAAAATTTCGATTTTTCAAAACTGCTCCAAAGCGCTCCCCATGGCATTCCAAACATGCGTCACCATGTCAGAGTTACGAAAACGAAGAGATTTCCACGAAGATGACCGATGATTGCCGAAATTTTCTGACGAAAACCCGAAGCTCAAAGACCACACCCTAAAGAGCGCAAAATTGGGATTTTACACTTTTTCAAAACTTTTTGCAGGAAACTATTGGCCAGCTCGAGTCACGTGCAGGCGCTAAGTTTGGCGCTGTCACATCATCGTTAAGGGGGTGTTCTACACTATCTTAAAACTGGGCGTCGGTCCCCCCTATTCTATAAGCACCCTTAAGGTTTTCACCATTTTCAAAACTTTTTGCGGGAAACGATTGGCCAGCTCGAATTGCGTGCAGGCGCCAAGTTTCGCGCTGTCACATCATCGTTAAGGGGGGTGAGCTACACTATCTTAAAACTGGGCGTCGGTCCCCCTATTCTATAAGCACCCTTAAGATTTTCACCATTTTCAAAACTTTTTGCGGGAAACAATTGGCCAGCTCGAGTTACGTGCAGGCACCAAGTTTGGCGCTGTCACATCATCGTTAAGGGGGTGTTCTACACTATCTTAAAACTGGGCGTCGGTCCCCCTATTCTATAAGCACCCTTAAGGTTTTCACCATTTTCAAAACTTTTTGCGGGAAACGATTGGCCAGCTCGAGTTACGTGCAGGCGCCAAGTTTCGCGCTGTCACATCATCGTTAAGGGGGGTGAGCTACACTATCTTAAAACTGGGCGTCGGTCCCCTATTCTATAAGCACCCTTAAGATTTTCACCATTTTCAAA
>NW_027670653.1:0-20535 GCF_964199315.1 Orbicella franksi
CTCTTTTAAGTCTCTTAGAAGGAAGGCCTTTAATTGCTGTTGTGATGAATTTCCAATTACGTCTCGGCTACTTAACCCAGAGATTCCAAAGCCAGCTAAGACTTCAAATCACAAAAGGGCGATTCTCCAATGGTCAGTCATCAAAGCCACATTCAAGAGATTGCCTCCAGTGTGCTGCTCAGTGTTGCAGTGCTGTAATCAAACAAGAAAATCTTCTAATATGCTGTCAACTTGCTGGAAAAATAATTCCAAAAAAAAAAGACAACATTTTGAAAACAGAGGGATCAATGATGTGGAGGCGTATGGAAATCTTCTCTGAAGAGTCCAGTCCCAAAATGGGTCCAAAAGTCTACAACACGGCGTATTCCCAGGTGGTCACCCAGCCAGGTACTGACGCCGCCAACAGGACTTGACTTCGGTGATCGGACGAGAACCGGTACGTTCCCTGTGGTGTGGTCGTAGACGAAAGAAACAACTCAAACCTTGCCCAATTGCTTGGACTCTCTTTTAAGTCTCTTAGAAGGAAGGCCTTTAATTGCTGTTGTGATGAATTTCCAATTACGTCTCGGCTACTTAACCCAGAGATTCCAAAGCCAGCTAAGACTTCAAATCACAAAAGGGCGATTCTCCAATGGTCAGTCATCAAAGCCACATTCAAGAGATTGCCTCCAGTGTGCTGCTCAGTGTTGCAGTGCTGTAATCAAACAAGAAAATCTTCTAATATGCTGTCAACTTGCTGGAAAATAATTCCAAAAAAAAAAAGACAACATTTTGAAAACAGAGGGATCAATGATGTGGAGGCGTATGGAAATCTTCTCTGAAGAGTCCAGTCCCAAAATGGGTCCAAAAGTCTACAACACGGCGTATTCCCAGGTGGTCACCCAGCCAGGTACTGACGCCGCCCAACAGGACTTGACTTCGGTGATCGGACGAGAACCGGTACGTTCCCTGTGGTGTGGTCGTAGACGAAGAAACAACTCAAACCTTGCCCAATTGCTTGGACTCTCTTTTAAGTCTCTTAGAAGGAAGGCCTTTAATTGCTGTTGTGATGAATTTCCAATTACGTCTCGGCTACTTAACCCAGAGATTCCAAAGCCAGCTAAGACTTCAAATCACAAAAGGGCGATTCTCCAATGGTCAGTCATCCAAAGCCACATTCAAGAGATTGCCTCCCAGTGTGCTGCTCAGTGTTGCAGTGCTGTAATCAAACAAGAAAATCTTCTAATATGCTGTCAACTTGCTGGAAAAATAATTCCAAAAAAAAAAAGACAACATTTTGAAAACAGAGGGATCAATGATGTGGAGGCGTATGGAAATCTTCTCTGAAGAGTCCAGTCCCAAAATGGGTCCAAAAGTCTACAACACGGCGTATTCCCAGGTGGTCACCCAGCCAGGTACTGACGCCGCCCAACAGGACTTGACTTCGGTGATCGGACGAGAACCGGTACGTTCCCTGTGGTGTGGTCGTAGACGAAAAGAAACAACTCAAACCTTGCCCAATTGCTTGGACTCTCTTTTAAGTCTCTTAGAAGGAAGGCCTTTAATTGCTGTTGTGATGAATTTCCAATTACGTCTCGGCTACTTAACCCAGAGATTCCAAAGCCAGCTAAGACTTCAAATCACAAAAAGGGCGATTCTCCAATGGTCAGTCATCAAAGCCACATTCAAGAGATTGCCTCCAGTGTGCTGCTCAGTGTTGCAGTGCTGTAATCAAACAAGAAAATCTTCTAATATGCTGTCAACTTGCTGGAAAAATAATTCCAAAAAAAAAAAGACAACATTTTGAAAACAGAGGGATCAATGATGTGGAGGCGTATGGAAATCTTCTCTGAAGAGTCCAGTCCCAAAATGGGTCCAAAAGTCTACAACACGGCGTATTCCCAGGTGGTCACCCAGCCAGGTACTGACGCCGCCCAACAGGACTTGACTTCGGTGATCGGACGAGAACCGGTACGTTCCCTGTGGTGTGGTCGTAGACGAAAGAAACAACTCAAACCTTGCCCAATTGCTTGGACTCTCTTTTAAGTCTCTTAGAAGGAAGGCCTTTAATTGCTGTTGTGATGAATTTCCAATTACGTCTCGGCTACTTAACCCAGAGATTCCAAAGCCAGCTAAGACTTCAAATCACAAAAGGGCGATTCTCCAATGGTCAGTCATCAAAGCCACATTCAAGAGATTGCCTCCAGTGTGCTGCTCAGTGTTGCAGTGCTGTAATCAAACAAGAAAATCTTCTAATATGCTGTCAACTTGCTGGAAAAATAATTCCAAAAAAAAAAAGACAACATTTTGAAAACAGAGGGATCAATGATGTGGAGGCGTATGGAAATCTTCTCTGAAGAGTCCAGTCCCAAAATGGGTCCAAAAGTCTACAACACGGCGTATTCCCAGGTGGTCACCCAGCCAGGTACTGACGCCGCCCAACAGGACTTGACTTCGGTGATCGGACGAGAACCGGTACGTTCCCTGTGGTGTGGTCGTAGACGAAAGAAACAACTCAAACCTTGCCCAATTGCTTGGACTCTCTTTTAAGTCTCTTAGAAGGAAGGCCTTTAATTGCTGTTGTGATGAATTTCCAATTACGTCTCGGCTACTTAACCCAGAGATTCCAAAGCCAGCTAAGACTTCAAATCACAAAAGGGCGATTCTCCAATGGTCAGTCATCAAAGCCACATTCAAGAGATTGCCTCCAGTGTGCTGCCTCAGTGTTGCAGTGCTGTAATCAAACAAGAAAATCTTCTAATATGCTGTCAACTTGCTGGAAAAATAATTCCAAAAAAAAAAAGACAACATTTTGAAAACAGAGGGATCAATGATGTGGAGGCGTATGGAAATCTTCTCTGAAGAGTCCAGTCCCAAAATGGGTCCAAAAGTCTACAACACGGCGTATTCCCAGGTGGTCACCCAGCCAGGTACTGACGCCGCCCAACAGGACTTGACTTCGGTGATCGGACGAGAACCGGTACGTTCCCTGTGGTGTGGTCGTAGACGAAAGAAACAACTCAAACCTTGCCCAATTGCTTGGACTCTCTTTTAAGTCTCTTAGAAGGAAGGCCTTTAATTGCTGTTGTGATGAATTTCCAATTACGTCTCGGCTACTTAACCCAGAGATTCCAAAGCCAGCTAAGACTTCAAATCACAAAAGGGCGATTCTCCAATGGTCAGTCATCAAAGCCACATTCAAGAGATTGCCTCCAGTGTGCTGCTCAGTGTTGCAGTGCTGTAATCAAACAAGAAAATCTTCTAATATGCTGTCAACTTGCTGGAAAAATAATTCCAAAAAAAAAAGACAACATTTTGAAAACAGAGGGATCAATGATGTGGAGGCGTATGGAAATCTTCTCTGAAGAGTCCAGTCCCAAAATGGGTCCAAAAGTCTACAACACGGCGTATTCCCAGGTGGTCACCCAGCCAGGTACTGACGCCGCCCAACAGGACTTGACTTCGGTGATCGGACGAGAACCGGTACGTTCCCTGTGGTGTGGTCGTAGACGAAAGAAACAACTCAAACCTTGCCCAATTGCTTGGACTCTCTTTTAAGTCTCTTAGAAGGAAGGCCTTTAATTGCTGTTGTGATGAATTTCCAATTACGTCTCGGCTACTTAACCCAGAGATTCCAAAGCCAGCTAAGACTTCAAATCACAAAAGGGCGATTCTCCAATGGTCAGTCATCAAAGCCACATTCAAGAGATTGCCTCCAGTGTGCTGCTCAGTGTTGCAGTGCTGTAATCAAACAAGAAAATCTTCTAATATGCTGTCAACTTGCTGGAAAAATAATTCCAAAAAAAAAAAGACAACATTTTGAAAACAGAGGGATCAATGATGTGGAGGCGTATGGAAATCTTCTCTGAAGAGTCCAGTCCCAAAATGGGTCCAAAAGTCTACAACACGGCGTATTCCCAGGTGGTCACCCAGCCAGGTACTGACGCCGCCCAACAGGACTTGACTTCGGTGATCGGA
This sequence comes from Orbicella franksi, assembly GCF_964199315.1. Taxonomy (NCBI): domain Eukaryota; kingdom Metazoa; phylum Cnidaria; class Anthozoa; order Scleractinia; family Merulinidae; genus Orbicella; species Orbicella franksi. Next base: position 3,958 of record NW_027670653.1, read on the forward strand.
CGAGAACCGGTACGTTCCCTGTGGTGTGGTCGTAGACGAAAGAAACAACTCAAACCTTGCCCAATTGCTTGGACTCTCTTTTAAGTCTCTTAGAAGGAAGGCCTTTAATTGCTGTTGTGATGAATTTCCAATTACGTCTCGGCTACTTAACCCAGAGATTCCAAAGCCAGCTAAGACTTCAAATCACAAAAGGGCGATTCTCCAATGGTCAGTCATCAAAGCCACATTCAAGAGATTGCCTCCAGTGTGCTGCTCAGTGTTGCAGTGCTGTAATCAAACAAGAAAATCTTCTAATATGCTGTCAACTTGCTGGAAAAATAATTCCAAAAAAAAAAAGACAACATTTTGAAAACAGAGGGATCAATGATGTGGAGGCGTATGGAAATCTTCTCTGAAGAGTCCCAGTCCCAAAATGGGTCCAAAAGTCTACAACACGGCGTATTCCCAGGTGGTCACCCAGCCAGGTACTGACGCCGCCCAACAGGACTTGACTTCGGTGATCGGACGAGAACCGGTACGTTCCCTGTGGTGTGGTCGTAGACGAAAGAAACAACTCAAACCTTGCCCAATTGCTTGGACTCTCTTTTAAGTCTCTTAGAAGGAAGGCCTTTAATTGCTGTTGTGATGAATTTCCAATTACGTCTCGGCTACTTAACCCAGAGATTCCAAAGCCAGCTAAGACTTCAAATCACAAAAGGGCGATTCTCCAATGGTCAGTCATCAAAGCCACATTCAAGAGATTGCCTCCAGTGTGCTGCTCAGTGTTGCAGTGCTGTAATCAAACAAGAAAATCTTCTAATATGCTGTCAACTTGCTGGAAAAATAATTCCAAAAAAAAAAAGACAACATTTTGAAAACAGAGGGATCAATGATGTGGAGGCGTATGGAAATCTTCTCTGAAGAGTCCAGTCCCAAAATGGGTCCAAAAGTCTACAACACGGCGTATTCCCAGGTGGTCACCCAGCCAGGTACTGACGCCGCCCAACAGGACTTGACTTCGGTGATCGGACGAGAACCGGTACGTTCCCTGTGGTGTGGTCGTAGACGAAAGAAACAACTCAAACCTTGCCCAATTGCTTGGACTCTCTTTTAAGTCTCTTAGAAGGAAGGCCTTTAATTGCTGTTGTGATGAATTTCCAATTACGTCTCGGCTACTTAACCCAGAGATTCCAAAGCCAGCTAAGACTTCAAATCACAAAAGGGCGATTCTCCAATGGTCAGTCATCAAAGCCACATTCAAGAGATTGCCTCCAGTGTGCTGCTCAGTGTTGCAGTGCTGTAATCAAACAAGAAAATCTTCTAATATGCTGTCAACTTGCTGGAAAAATAATTCCAAAAAAAAAAAGACAACATTTTGAAAACAGAGGGATCAATGATGTGGAGGCGTATGGAAATCTTCTCTGAAGAGTCCAGTCCCAAAATGGGTCCAAAAGTCTACAACACGGCGTATTCCCAGGTGGTCACCCAGCCAGGTACTGACGCCGCCCAACAGGACTTGACTTCGGTGATCGGACGAGAACCGGTACGTTCCCTGTGGTGTGGTCGTAGACGAAAGAAACAACTCAAACCTTGCCCAATTGCTTGGACTCTCTTTTAAGTCTCTTAGAAGGAAGGCCTTTAATTGCTGTTGTGATGAATTTCCAATTACGTCTCGGCTACTTAACCCAGAGATTCCAAAGCCAGCTAAGACTTCAAATCACAAAAGGGCGATTCTCCAATGGTCAGTCATCAAAGCCACATTCAAGAGATTGCCTCCAGTGTGCTGCTCAGTGTTGCAGTGCTGTAATCAAACAAGAAAATCTTCTAATATGCTGTCAACTTGCTGGAAAAATAATTCCAAAAAAAAAAAGACAACATTTTGAAAACAGAGGGATCAATGATGTGGAGGCGTATGGAAATCTTCTCTGAAGAGTCCAGTCCCAAAATGGGTCCAAAAGTCTACAACACGGCGTATTCCCAGGTGGTCACCCAGCCAGGTACTGACGCCGCCCAACAGGACTTGACTTCGGTGATCGGACGAGAACCGGTACGTTCCCTGTGGTGTGGTCGTAGACGAAAGAAACAACTCAAACCTTGCCCAATTGCTTGGACTCTCTTTTAAGTCTCTTAGAAGGAAGGCCTTTAATTGCTGTTGTGATGAATTTCCAATTACGTCTCGGCTACTTAACCCAGAGATTCCAAAGCCAGCTAAGACTTCAAATCACAAAAGGGCGATTCTCCAATGGTCAGTCATCAAAGCCACATTCAAGAGATTGCCTCCAGTGTGCTGCTCAGTGTTGCAGTGCTGTAATCAAACAAGAAAATCTTCTAATATGCTGTCAACTTGCTGGAAAAATAATTCCAAAAAAAAAAAGACAACATTTTGAAAACAGAGGGATCAATGATGTGGAGGCGTATGGAAATCTTCTCTGAAGAGTCCAGTCCCAAAATGGGTCCAAAAGTCTACAACACGGCGTATTCCCAGGTGGTCACCCAGCCAGGTACTGACGCCGCCCAACAGGACTTGACTTCGGTGATCGGACGAGAACCGGTACGTTCCCTGTGGTGTGGTCGTAGACGAAAGAAACAACTCAAACCTTGCCCAATTGCTTGGACTCTCTTTTAAGTCTCTTAGAAGGAAGGCCTTTAATTGCTGTTGTGATGAATTTCCAATTACGTCTCGGCTACTTAACCCAGAGATTCCAAAGCCAGCTAAGACTTCAAATCACAAAAGGGCGATTCTCCAATGGTCAGTCATCAAAGCCACATTCAAGAGATTGCCTCCAGTGTGCTGCTCAGTGTTGCAGTGCTGTAATCAAACAAGAAAATCTTCTAATATGCTGTCAACTTGCTGGAAAAATAATTCCAAAAAAAAAAAGACAACATTTTGAAAACAGAGGGATCAATGATGTGGAGGCGTATGGAAATCTTCTCTGAAGAGTCCAGTCCCAAAATGGGTCCAAAAGTCTACAACACGGCGTATTCCCAGGTGGTCACCCAGCCAGGTACTGACGCCGCCCAACAGGACTTGACTTCGGTGATCGGACGAGAACCGGTACGTTCCCTGTGGTGTGGTCGTAGACGAAAGAAACAACTCAAACCTTGCCCAATTGCTTGGACTCTCTTTTAAGTCTCTTAGAAGGAAGGCCTTTAATTGCTGTTGTGATGAATTTCCAATTACGTCTCGGCTACTTAACCCAGAGATTCCAAAGCCAGCTAAGACTTCAAATCACAAAAGGGCGATTCTCCAATGGTCAGTCATCAAAGCCACATTCAAGAGATTGCCTCCAGTGTGCTGCTCAGTGTTGCAGTGCTGTAATCAAACAAGAAAATCTTCTAATATGCTGTCAACTTGCTGGAAAAATAATTCCAAAAAAAAAAAGACAACATTTTGAAAACAGAGGGATCAATGATGTGGAGGCGTATGGAAATCTTCTCTGAAGAGTCCAGTCCCAAAATGGGTCCAAAAGTCTACAACACGGCGTATTCCCAGGTGGTCACCCAGCCAGGTACTGACGCCGCCCAACAGGACTTGACTTCGGTGATCGGACGAGAACCGGTACGTTCCCTGTGGTGTGGTCGTAGACGAAAGAAACAACTCAAACCTTGCCCAATTGCTTGGACTCTCTTTTAAGTCTCTTAGAAGGAAGGCCTTTAATTGCTGTTGTGATGAATTTCCAATTACGTCTCGGCTACTTAACCCAGAGATTCCAAAGCCAGCTAAGACTTCAAATCACAAAAGGGCGATTCTCCAATGGTCAGTCATCAAAGCCACATTCAAGAGATTGCCTCCAGTGTGCTGCTCAGTGTTGCAGTGCTGTAATCAAACAAGAAAATCTTCTAATATGCTGTCAACTTGCTGGAAAAATAATTCCAAAAAAAAAAAGACAACATTTTGAAAACAGAGGGATCAATGATGTGGAGGCGTATGGAAATCTTCTCTGAAGAGTCCAGTCCCAAAATGGGTCCAAAAGTCTACAACACGGCGTATTCCCAGGTGGTCACCCAGCCAGGTACTGACGCCGCCCAACAGGACTTGACTTCGGTGATCGGACGAGAACCGGTACGTTCCCTGTGGTGTGGTCGTAGACGAAAGAAACAACTCAAACCTTGCCCAATTGCTTGGACTCTCTTTTAAGTCTCTTAGAAGGAAGGCCTTTAATTGCTGTTGTGATGAATTTCCAATTACGTCTCGGCTACTTAACCCAGAGATTCCAAAGCCAGCTAAGACTTCAAATCACAAAAGGGCGATTCTCCAATGGTCAGTCATCAAAGCCACATTCAAGAGATTGCCTCCAGTGTGCTGCTCAGTGTTGCAGTGCTGTAATCAAACAAGAAAATCTTCTAATATGCTGTCAACTTGCTGGAAAAATAATTCCAAAAAAAAAAAGACAACATTTTGAAAACAGAGGGATCAATGATGTGGAGGCGTATGGAAATCTTCTCTGAAGAGTCCAGTCCCAAAATGGGTCCAAAAGTCTACAACACGGCGTATTCCCAGGTGGTCACCCAGCCAGGTACTGACGCCGCCCAACAGGACTTGACTTCGGTGATCGGACGAGAACCGGTACGTTCCCTGTGGTGTGGTCGTAGACGAAAGAAACAACTCAAACCTTGCCCAATTGCTTGGACTCTCTTTTAAGTCTCTTAGAAGGAAGGCCTTTAATTGCTGTTGTGATGAATTTCCAATTACGTCTCGGCTACTTAACCCAGAGATTCCAAAGCCAGCTAAGACTTCAAATCACAAAAGGGCGATTCTCCAATGGTCAGTCATCAAAGCCACATTCAAGAGATTGCCTCCAGTGTGCTGCTCAGTGTTGCAGTGCTGTAATCAAACAAGAAAATCTTCTAATATGCTGTCAACTTGCTGGAAAAATAATTCCAAAAAAAAAAAGACAACATTTTGAAAACAGAGGGATCAATGATGTGGAGGCGTATGGAAATCTTCTCTGAAGAGTCCAGTCCCAAAATGGGTCCAAAAGTCTACAACACGGCGTATTCCCAGGTGGTCACCCAGCCAGGTACTGACGCCGCCCAACAGGACTTGACTTCGGTGATCGGACGAGAACCGGTACGTTCCCTGTGGTGTGGTCGTAGACGAAAGAAACAACTCAAACCTTGCCCAATTGCTTGGACTCTCTTTTAAGTCTCTTAGAAGGAAGGCCTTTAATTGCTGTTGTGATGAATTTCCAATTACGTCTCGGCTACTTAACCCAGAGATTCCAAAGCCAGCTAAGACTTCAAATCACAAAAGGGCGATTCTCCAATGGTCAGTCATCAAAGCCACATTCAAGAGATTGCCTCCAGTGTGCTGCTCAGTGTTGCAGTGCTGTAATCAAACAAGAAAATCTTCTAATATGCTGTCAACTTGCTGGAAAAATAATTCCAAAAAAAAAAAGACAACATTTTGAAAACAGAGGGATCAATGATGTGGAGGCGTATGGAAATCTTCTCTGAAGAGTCCAGTCCCAAAATGGGTCCAAAAGTCTACAACACGGCGTATTCCCAGGTGGTCACCCAGCCAGGTACTGACGCCGCCCAACAGGACTTGACTTCGGTGATCGGACGAGAACCGGTACGTTCCCTGTGGTGTGGTCGTAGACGAAAGAAACAACTCAAACCTTGCCCAATTGCTTGGACTCTCTTTTAAGTCTCTTAGAAGGAAGGCCTTTAATTGCTGTTGTGATGAATTTCCAATTACGTCTCGGCTACTTAACCCAGAGATTCCAAAGCCAGCTAAGACTTCAAATCACAAAAGGGCGATTCTCCAATGGTCAGTCATCAAAGCCACATTCAAGAGATTGCCTCCAGTGTGCTGCTCAGTGTTGCAGTGCTGTAATCAAACAAGAAAATCTTCTAATATGCTGTCAACTTGCTGGAAAAATAATTCCAAAAAAAAAAAGACAACATTTTGAAAACAGAGGGATCAATGATGTGGAGGCGTATGGAAATCTTCTCTGAAGAGTCCAGTCCCAAAATGGGTCCAAAAGTCTACAACACGGCGTATTCCCAGGTGGTCACCCAGCCAGGTACTGACGCCGCCCAACAGGACTTGACTTCGGTGATCGGACGAGAACCGGTACGTTCCCTGTGGTGTGGTCGTAGACGAAAGAAACAACTCAAACCTTGCCCAATTGCTTGGACTCTCTTTTAAGTCTCTTAGAAGGAAGGCCTTTAATTGCTGTTGTGATGAATTTCCAATTACGTCTCGGCTACTTAACCCAGAGATTCCAAAGCCAGCTAAGACTTCAAATCACAAAAGGGCGATTCTCCAATGGTCAGTCATCAAAGCCACATTCAAGAGATTGCCTCCAGTGTGCTGCTCAGTGTTGCAGTGCTGTAATCAAACAAGAAAATCTTCTAATATGCTGTCAACTTGCTGGAAAAATAATTCCAAAAAAAAAAAGACAACATTTTGAAAACAGAGGGATCAATGATGTGGAGGCGTATGGAAATCTTCTCTGAAGAGTCCAGTCCCAAAATGGGTCCAAAAGTCTACAACACGACGTATTCCCAGGTGGTCACCCAGCCAGGTACTGACGCCGCCCAACAGGACTTGACTTCGGTGATCGGACGAGAACCGGTACGTTCCCTGTGGTGTGGTCGTAGACGAAAGAAACAACTCAAACCTTGCCCAATTGCTTGGACTCTCTTTTAAGTCTCTTAGAAGGAAGGCCTTTAATTGCTGTTGTGATGAATTTCCAATTACGTCTCGGCTACTTAACCCAGAGATTCCAAAGCCAGCTAAGACTTCAAATCACAAAAGGGCGATTCTCCAATGGTCAGTCATCAAAGCCACATTCAAGAGATTGCCTCCAGTGTGCTGCTCAGTGTTGCAGTGCTGTAATCAAACAAGAAAATCTTCTAATATGCTGTCAACTTGCTGGAAAAATAATTCCAAAAAAAAAAAGACAACATTTTGAAAACAGAGGGATCAATGATGTGGAGGCGTATGGAAATCTTCTCTGAAGAGTCCAGTCCCAAAATGGGTCCAAAAGTCTACAACACGGCGTATTCCCAGGTGGTCACCCAGCCAGGTACTGACGCCGCCCAACAGGACTTGACTTCGGTGATCGGACGAGAACCGGTACGTTCCCTGTGGTGTGGTCGTAGACGAAAGAAACAACTCAAACCTTGCCCAATTGCTTGGACTCTCTTTTAAGTCTCTTAGAAGGAAGGCCTTTAATTGCTGTTGTGATGAATTTCCAATTACGTCTCGGCTACTTAACCCAGAGATTCCAAAGCCAGCTAAGACTTCAAATCACAAAAGGGCGATTCTCCAATGGTCAGTCATCAAAGCCACATTCAAGAGATTGCCTCCAGTGTGCTGCTCAGTGTTGCAGTGCTGTAATCAAACAAGAAAATCTTCTAATATGCTGTCAACTTGCTGGAAAAATAATTCCAAAAAAAAAAAGACAACATTTTGAAAACAGAGGGATCAATGATGTGGAGGCGTATGGAAATCTTCTCTGAAGAGTCCAGTCCCAAAATGGGTCCAAAAGTCTACAACACGGCGTATTCCCAGGTGGTCACCCAGCCAGGTACTGACGCCGCCCAACAGGACTTGACTTCGGTGATCGGACGAGAACCGGTACGTTCCCTGTGGTGTGGTCGTAGACGAAAGAAACAACTCAAACCTTGCCCAATTGCTTGGACTCTCTTTTAAGTCTCTTAGAAGGAAGGCCTTTAATTGCTGTTGTGATGAATTTCCAATTACGTCTCGGCTACTTAACCCAGAGATTCCAAAGCCAGCTAAGACTTCAAATCACAAAAGGGCGATTCTCCAATGGTCAGTCATCAAAGCCACATTCAAGAGATTGCCTCCAGTGTGCTGCTCAGTGTTGCAGTGCTGTAATCAAACAAGAAAATCTTCTAATATGCTGTCAACTTGCTGGAAAAATAATTCCAAAAAAAAAAAGACAACATTTTGAAAACAGAGGGATCAATGATGTGGAGGCGTATGGAAATCTTCTCTGAAGAGTCCAGTCCCAAAATGGGTCCAAAAGTCTACAACACGGCGTATTCCCAGGTGGTCACCCAGCCAGGTACTGACGCCGCCCAACAGGACTTGACTTCGGTGATCGGACGAGAACCGGTACGTTCCCTGTGGTGTGGTCGTAGACGAAAGAAACAACTCAAACCTTGCCCAATTGCTTGGACTCTCTTTTAAGTCTCTTAGAAGGAAGGCCTTTAATTGCTGTTGTGATGAATTTCCAATTACGTCTCGGCTACTTAACCCAGAGATTCCAAAGCCAGCTAAGACTTCAAATCACAAAAGGGCGATTCTCCAATGGTCAGTCATCAAAGCCACATTCAAGAGATTGCCTCCAGTGTGCTGCTCAGTGTTGCAGTGCTGTAATCAAACAAGAAAATCTTCTAATATGCTGTCAACTTGCTGGAAAAATAATTCCAAAAAAAAAAAGACAACATTTTGAAAACAGAGGGATCAATGATGTGGAGGCGTATGGAAATCTTCTCTGAAGAGTCCAGTCCCAAAATGGGTCCAAAAGTCTACAACACGGCGTATTCCCAGGTGGTCACCCAGCCAGGTACTGACGCCGCCCAACAGGACTTGACTTCGGTGATCGGACGAGAACCGGTACGTTCCCTGTGGTGTGGTCGTAGACGAAAGAAACAACTCAAACCTTGCCCAATTGCTTGGACTCTCTTTTAAGTCTCTTAGAAGGAAGGCCTTTAATTGCTGTTGTGATGAATTTCCAATTACGTCTCGGCTACTTAACCCAGAGATTCCAAAGCCAGCTAAGACTTCAAATCACAAAAGGGCGATTCTCCAATGGTCAGTCATCAAAGCCACATTCAAGAGATTGCCTCCAGTGTGCTGCTCAGTGTTGCAGTGCTGTAATCAAACAAGAAAATCTTCTAATATGCTGTCAACTTGCTGGAAAAATAATTCCAAAAAAAAAAAGACAACATTTTGAAAACAGAGGGATCAATGATGTGGAGGCGTATGGAAATCTTCTCTGAAGAGTCCAGTCCCAAAATGGGTCCAAAAGTCTACAACACGGCGTATTCCCAGGTGGTCACCCAGCCAGGTACTGACGCCGCCCAACAGGACTTGACTTCGGTGATCGGACGAGAACCGGTACGTTCCCTGTGGTGTGGTCGTAGACGAAAGAAACAACTCAAACCTTGCCCAATTGCTTGGACTCTCTTTTAAGTCTCTTAGAAGGAAGGCCTTTAATTGCTGTTGTGATGAATTTCCAATTACGTCTCGGCTACTTAACCCAGAGATTCCAAAGCCAGCTAAGACTTCAAATCACAAAAGGGCGATTCTCCAATGGTCAGTCATCAAAGCCACATTCAAGAGATTGCCTCCAGTGTGCTGCTCAGTGTTGCAGTGCTGTAATCAAACAAGAAAATCTTCTAATATGCTGTCAACTTGCTGGAAAAATAATTCCAAAAAAAAAAAGACAACATTTTGAAAACAGAGGGATCAATGATGTGGAGGCGTATGGAAATCTTCTCTGAAGAGTCCAGTCCCAAAATGGGTCCAAAAGTCTACAACACGGCGTATTCCCAGGTGGTCACCCAGCCAGGTACTGACGCCGCCCAACAGGACTTGACTTCGGTGATCGGACGAGAACCGGTACGTTCCCTGTGGTGTGGTCGTAGACGAAAGAAACAACTCAAACCTTGCCCAATTGCTTGGACTCTCTTTTAAGTCTCTTAGAAGGAAGGCCTTTAATTGCTGTTGTGATGAATTTCCAATTACGTCTCGGCTACTTAACCCAGAGATTCCAAAGCCAGCTAAGACTTCAAATCACAAAAGGGCGATTCTCCAATGGTCAGTCATCAAAGCCACATTCAAGAGATTGCCTCCAGTGTGCTGCTCAGTGTTGCAGTGCTGTAATCAAACAAGAAAATCTTCTAATATGCTGTCAACTTGCTGGAAAAATAATTCCAAAAAAAAAAAGACAACATTTTGAAAACAGAGGGATCAATGATGTGGAGGCGTATGGAAATCTTCTCTGAAGAGTCCAGTCCCAAAATGGGTCCAAAAGTCTACAACACGGCGTATTCCCAGGTGGTCACCCAGCCAGGTACTGACGCCGCCCAACAGGACTTGACTTCGGTGATCGGACGAGAACCGGTACGTTCCCTGTGGTGTGGTCGTAGACGAAAGAAACAACTCAAACCTTGCCCAATTGCTTGGACTCTCTTTTAAGTCTCTTAGAAGGAAGGCCTTTAATTGCTGTTGTGATGAATTTCCAATTACGTCTCGGCTACTTAACCCAGAGATTCCAAAGCCAGCTAAGACTTCAAATCACAAAAGGGCGATTCTCCAATGGTCAGTCATCAAAGCCACATTCAAGAGATTGCCTCCAGTGTGCTGCTCAGTGTTGCAGTGCTGTAATCAAACAAGAAAATCTTCTAATATGCTGTCAACTTGCTGGAAAAATAATTCCAAAAAAAAAAAGACAACATTTTGAAAACAGAGGGATCAATGATGTGGAGGCGTATGGAAATCTTCTCTGAAGAGTCCAGTCCCAAAATGGGTCCAAAAGTCTACAACACGGCGTATTCCCAGGTGGTCACCCAGCCAGGTACTGACGCCGCCCAACAGGACTTGACTTCGGTGATCGGACGAGAACCGGTACGTTCCCTGTGGTGTGGTCGTAGACGAAAGAAACAACTCAAACCTTGCCCAATTGCTTGGACTCTCTTTTAAGTCTCTTAGAAGGAAGGCCTTTAATTGCTGTTGTGATGAATTTCCAATTACGTCTCGGCTACTTAACCCAGAGATTCCAAAGCCAGCTAAGACTTCAAATCACAAAAGGGCGATTCTCCAATGGTCAGTCATCAAAGCCACATTCAAGAGATTGCCTCCAGTGTGCTGCTCAGTGTTGCAGTGCTGTAATCAAACAAGAAAATCTTCTAATATGCTGTCAACTTGCTGGAAAAATAATTCCAAAAAAAAAAAGACAACATTTTGAAAACAGAGGGATCAATGATGTGGAGGCGTATGGAAATCTTCTCTGAAGAGTCCAGTCCCAAAATGGGTCCAAAAGTCTACAACACGGCGTATTCCCAGGTGGTCACCCAGCCAGGTACTGACGCCGCCCAACAGGACTTGACTTCGGTGATCGGACGAGAACCGGTACGTTCCCTGTGGTGTGGTCGTAGACGAAAGAAACAACTCAAACCTTGCCCAATTGCTTGGACTCTCTTTTAAGTCTCTTAGAAGGAAGGCCTTTAATTGCTGTTGTGATGAATTTCCAATTACGTCTCGGCTACTTAACCCAGAGATTCCAAAGCCAGCTAAGACTTCAAATCACAAAAGGGCGATTCTCCAATGGTCAGTCATCAAAGCCACATTCAAGAGATTGCCTCCAGTGTGCTGCTCAGTGTTGCAGTGCTGTAATCAAACAAGAAAATCTTCTAATATGCTGTCAACTTGCTGGAAAAATAATTCAAAAAAAAAAAGACAACATTTTGAAAACAGAGGGATCAATGATGTGGAGGCGTATGGAAATCTTCTCTGAAGAGTCCAGTCCCAAAATGGGTCCAAAAGTCTACAACACGGCGTATTCCCAGGTGGTCACCCAGCCAGGTACTGACGCCGCCCAACAGGACTTGACTTCGGTGATCGGACGAGAACCGGTACGTTCCCTGTGGTGTGGTCGTAGACGAAAGAAACAACTCAAACCTTGCCCAATTGCTTGGACTCTCTTTTAAGTCTCTTAGAAGGAAGGCCTTTAATTGCTGTTGTGATGAATTTCCAATTACGTCTCGGCTACTTAACCCAGAGATTCCAAAGCCAGCTAAGACTTCAAATCACAAAAGGGCGATTCTCCAATGGTCAGTCATCAAAGCCACATTCAAGAGATTGCCTCCAGTGTGCTGCTCAGTGTTGCAGTGCTGTAATCAAACAAGAAAATCTTCTAATATGCTGTCAACTTGCTGGAAAAATAATTCAAAAAAAAAAAAGACAACATTTTGAAAACAGAGGGATCAATGATGTGGAGGCGTATGGAAATCTTCTCTGAAGAGTCCAGTCCCAAAATGGGTCCAAAAGTCTACAACACGGCGTATTCCCAGGTGGTCACCCAGCCAGGTACTGACGCCGCCCAACAGGACTTGACTTCGGTGATCGGACGAGAACCGGTACGTTCCCTGTGGTGTGGTCGTAGACGAAAGAAACAACTCAAACCTTGCCCAATTGCTTGGACTCTCTTTTAAGTCTCTTAGAAGGAAGGCCTTTAATTGCTGTTGTGATGAATTTCCAATTACGTCTCGGCTACTTAACCCAGAGATTCCAAAGCCAGCTAAGACTTCAAATCACAAAAGGGCGATTCTCCAATGGTCAGTCATCAAAGCCACATTCAAGAGATTGCCTCCAGTGTGCTGCTCAGTGTTGCAGTGCTGTAATCAAACAAGAAAATCTTCTAATATGCTGTCAACTTGCTGGAAAAATAATTCAAAAAAAAAAAGACAACATTTTGAAAACAGAGGGATCAATGATGTGGAGGCGTATGGAAATCTTCTCTGAAGAGTCCAGTCCCAAAATGGGTCCAAAAGTCTACAACACGGCGTATTCCCAGGTGGTCACCCAGCCAGGTACTGACGCCGCCCAACAGGACTTGACTTCGGTGATCGGACGAGAACCGGTACGTTCCCTGTGGTGTGGTCGTAGACGAAAGAAACAACTCAAACCTTGCCCAATTGCTTGGACTCTCTTTTAAGTCTCTTAGAAGGAAGGCCTTTAATTGCTGTTGTGATGAATTTCCAATTACGTCTCGGCTACTTAACCCAGAGATTCCAAAGCCAGCTAAGACTTCAAATCACAAAAGGGCGATTCTCCAATGGTCAGTCATCAAAGCCACATTCAAGAGATTGCCTCCAGTGTGCTGCTCAGTGTTGCAGTGCTGTAATCAAACAAGAAAATCTTCTAATATGCTGTCAACTTGCTGGAAAAATAATTCAAAAAAAAAAGACAACATTTTGAAAACAGAGGGATCAATGATGTGGAGGCGTATGGAAATCTTCTCTGAAGAGTCCAGTCCCAAATGAAATGGGTCCAAAAGTCTACAACACGGCGTATTCCCAGGTGGTCACCCAGCCAGGTACTGACGCCGCCCAACAGGACTTGACTTCGGTGATCGGACGAGAACCGGTACGTTCCCTGTGGTGTGGTCGTAGACGAAAGAAACAACTCAAACCTTGCCCAATTGCTTGGACTCTCTTTTAAGTCTCTTAGAAGGAAGGCCTTTAATTGCTGTTGTGATGAATTTCCAATTACGTCTCGGCTACTTAACCCAGAGATTCCAAAGCCAGCTAAGACTTCAAATCACAAAAGGGCGATTCTCCAATGGTCAGTCATCAAAGCCACATTCAAGAGATTGCCTCCAGTGTGCTGCTCAGTGTTGCAGTGCTGTAATCAAACAAGAAAATCTTCTAATATGCTGTCAACTTGCTGGAAAAATAATTCCAAAAAAAAAAAAGACAACATTTTGAAAACAGAGGGATCAATGATGTGGAGGCGTATGGAAATCTTCTCTGAAGAGTCCAGTCCCAAAATGGCTCCAAAAGTCTACAACACGGCGTATTCCCAGGTGGTCACCCAGCCAGGTACTGACGCCGCCCAACAGGACTTGACTTCGGTGATCGGACGAGAACCGGTACGTTCCCTGTGGTGTGGTCGTAGACGAAAGAAACAACTCAAACCTTGCCCAATTGCTTGGACTCTCTTTTAAGTCTCTTAGAAGGAAGGCCTTTAATTGCTGTTGTGATGAATTTCCAATTACGTCTCGGCTACTTAACCCAGAGATTCCAAAGCCAGCTAAGACTTCAAATCACAAAAGGGCGATTCTCCAATGGTCAGTCATCAAAGCCACATTCAAGAGATTGCCTCCAGTGTGCTGCTCAGTGTTGCAGTGCTGTAATCAAACAAGAAAATCTTCTAATATGCTGTCAACTTGCTGGAAAAATAATTCCAAAAAAAAAAAGACAACATTTTGAAAACAGAGGGATCAATGATGTGGAGGCGTATGGAAATCTTCTCTGAAGAGTCCAGTCCCAAAATGGGTCCAAAAGTCTACAACACGGCGTATTCCCAGGTGGTCACCCAGCCAGGTACTGACGCCGCCCAACAGGACTTGACTTCGGTGATCGGACGAGAACCGGTACGTTCCCTGTGGTGTGGTCGTAGACGAAAGAAACAACTCAAACCTTGCCCAATTGCTTGGACTCTCTTTTAAGTCTCTTAGAAGGAAGGCCTTTAATTGCTGTTGTGATGAATTTCCAATTACGTCTCGGCTACTTAACCCAGAGATTCCAAAGCCAGCTAAGACTTCAAATCACAAAAGGGCGATTCTCCAATGGTCAGTCATCAAAGCCACATTCAAGAGATTGCCTCCAGTGTGCTGCTCAGTGTTGCAGTGCTGTAATCAAACAAGAAAATCTTCTAATATGCTGTCAACTTGCTGGAAAAATAATTCCAAAAAAAAAAAGACAACATTTTGAAAACAGAGGGATCAATGATGTGGAGGCGTATGGAAATCTTCTCTGAAGAGTCCAGTCCCAAAATGGGTCCAAAAGTCTACAACACGGCGTATTCCCAGGTGGTCACCCAGCCAGGTACTGACGCCGCCCAACAGGACTTGACTTCGGTGATCGGACGAGAACCGGTACGTTCCCTGTGGTGTGGTCGTAGACGAAAGAAACAACTCAAACCTTGCCCAATTGCTTGGACTCTCTTTTAAGTCTCTTAGAAGGAAGGCCTTTAATTGCTGTTGTGATGAATTTCCAATTACGTCTCGGCTACTTAACCCAGAGATTCCAAAGCCAGCTAAGACTTCAAATCACAAAAGGGCGATTCTCCAATGGTCAGTCATCAAAGCCACATTCAAGAGATTGCCTCCAGTGTGCTGCTCAGTGTTGCAGTGCTGTAATCAAACAAGAAAATCTTCTAATATGCTGTCAACTTGCTGGAAAAATAATTCCAAAAAAAAAGACAACATTTTGAAAACAGAGGGATCAATGATGTGGAGGCGTATGGAAATCTTCTCTGAAGAGTCCAGTCCCAAAATGGGTCCAAAAGTCTACAACACGGCGTATTCCCAGGTGGTCACCCAGCCAGGTACTGACGCCGCCCAACAGGACTTGACTTCGGTGATCGGACGAGAACCGGTACGTTCCCTGTGGTGTGGTCGTAGACGAAAGAAACAACTCAAACCTTGCCCAATTGCTTGGACTCTCTTTTAAGTCTCTTAGAAGGAAGGCCTTTAATTGCTGTTGTGATGAATTTCCAATTACGTCTCGGCTACTTAACCCAGAGATTCCAAAGCCAGCTAAGACTTCAAATCACAAAAGGGCGATTCTCCAATGGTCAGTCATCAAAGCCACATTCAAGAGATTGCCTCCAGTGTGCTGCTCAGTGTTGCAGTGCTGTAATCAAACAAGAAAATCTTCTAATATGCTGTCAACTTGCTGGAAAAATAATTCCAAAAAAAAAAAGACAACATTTTGAAAACAGAGGGATCAATGATGTGGAGGCGTATGGAAATCTTCTCTGAAGAGTCCAGTCCCAAAATGGGTCCAAAAGTCTACAACACGGCGTATTCCCAGGTGGTCACCCAGCCAGGTACTGACGCCGCCCAACAGGACTTGACTTCGGTGATCGGACGAGAACCGGTACGTTCCCTGTGGTGTGGTCGTAGACGAAAGAAACAACTCAAACCTTGCCCAATTGCTTGGACTCTCTTTTAAGTCTCTTAGAAGGAAGGCCTTTAATTGCTGTTGTGATGAATTTCCAATTACGTCTCGGCTACTTAACCCAGAGATTCCAAAGCCAGCTAAGACTTCAAATCACAAAAGGGCGATTCTCCAATGGTCAGTCATCAAAGCCACATTCAAGAGATTGCCTCCAGTGTGCTGCTCAGTGTTGCAGTGCTGTAATCAAACAAGAAAATCTTCTAATATGCTGTCAACTTGCTGGAAAAATAATTCCAAAAAAAAAAAGACAACATTTTGAAAACAGAGGGATCAATGATGTGGAGGCGTATGGAAATCTTCTCTGAAGAGTCCAGTCCCAAAATGGGTCCAAAAGTCTACAACACGGCGTATTCCCAGGTGGTCACCCAGCCAGGTACTGACGCCGCCCAACAGGACTTGACTTCGGTGATCGGACGAGAACCGGTACGTTCCCTGTGGTGTGGTCGTAGACGAAAGAAACAACTCAAACCTTGCCCAATTGCTTGGACTCTCTTTTAAGTCTCTTAGAAGGAAGGCCTTTAATTGCTGTTGTGATGAATTTCCAATTACGTCTCGGCTACTTAACCCAGAGATTCCAAAGCCAGCTAAGACTTCAAATCACAAAAGGGCGATTCTCCAATGGTCAGTCATCAAAGCCACATTCAAGAGATTGCCTCCAGTGTGCTGCTCAGTGTTGCAGTGCTGTAATCAAACAAGAAAATCTTCTAATATGCTGTCAACTTGCTGGAAAAATAATTCCAAAAAAAAAAAGACAACATTTTGAAAACAGAGGGATCAATGATGTGGAGGCGTATGGAAATCTTCTCTGAAGAGTCCAGTCCCAAAATGGGTCCAAAAGTCTACAACACGGCGTATTCCCAGGTG
>NW_027670654.1:0-23640 GCF_964199315.1 Orbicella franksi
ACGAACTTCCGGTGTTGAACCCGGCCAGAGGTCAAGAGTCCTGGTGCTGACCAAAAACGGCGCGGCCCCTGGGGTCGAGGATATGGCACTATATAAAACTGACGTGAAATTTGTAACCAGCCTCTTTCGTCTCGTTAAGTTGGACCAAGGTGAGCTACCTTAAAGACTTATCTGAACGCCGTTCGTTATTTCGGTAAAATTTAAAGCAAGCGAACTAGACCTAGGTCAGGAACATTTTAAACAAACCGAGGAGATTCGCTGATAATTTAAATCTTTAAACTAGACATCGAGCGAAACATTGATAGGTAGGCCTGTCCCGATTGCGCTGGAAAAATCGCAAGTGCTCAAAACATGGCAAAAAAGTACTTAACTAGTGCTCGATTTCTATAAAAAGTGCTTGAAATTTAGAAATGGTGCACGAAAATTGCTCGCAGTTTACGTTTATTTCCCAGCAGATGTTTATACATATTCCTAGTTTTATCAAACTTTTAACTAAACACGAAGTCACGATCCAATGAAAATCGCCTGTTCCCACGGTTAAAAGGACCATAGCACGCGCATTTCCATGACAACAGTCAGCCGATCAGGCGACAAGCTAAAATTACTCGTACTCGGCTTTACTGAAAACGTTTCAAACACAAAATATTGCATTTAACATATGGAAAATTGTGAAAAATGTGCTGAAATGTTTTCCAAAAAGCCAAAACATGCTCAAATTCTGCTCAAAAGTCAATTAAGTGCTCACAAGTGCTGCAAATGTAAAATAACGCTCCAATTTCGCCTACCCTCCTTTCGCGCGCTCCTAGCCCCCAGGATTTCGCGCGGCCATTTTTTTCTCGCAAATTTCTTTCGCGTCACGCACGACGGACTAAGCGAAAGAGGGACTACTCGTAGTCTAGTACAGTGCGGTTCGGAGCGGGCAAGATGGGCGTGTCTCTTGCTCGCTCGACATTGCTTGCATTGTTCCCGCGGAAAACTAAAAAACTCTCAACACCACCATGTAATAAATCCTTTTATTAGCAAGCTTTTTTGGCCAAGAGAGCTCGTCTGGCCTTTGTCTTGGTCAATAACAACGCAAAAGAACGAGGCCAATATTCAGGCAAGCATCTTGACCGACAAAGATTGTCAACAACTTATGTATAATGATACAGTTACAGTCGTGGAATAAACTGTTCAGGTTAATTTAAGATGTTACGATTAACGTAATGCGATGCATTTGTGTTATACGTTTCCCCGTTTAGACATTCAACACAAGATGTCATCAAGTCAAACCAACGGTAACACCTTTACTCATTTGTCTACTGAATGGATATTTTTATTTGTGCATTTCTTTCTTTTTTTAAAAGAGCCACAAAGAAAATTTAGGGGCTTTTCAAACGGGTAAACTCTCAAATTCCTGTTTGTAGCACAACAACAACAACAACAAAACACACAAAAGATTAACTCAATTCAAAGCTTCCTGAAAAGAGCTGCGTTACTCAAGCAGTCTAAGGCCAGGGTCAGGAATGTAAAGTAGAATTATGGTTGGGCAGCTACATCTTTTGTTCTATTTGTTTTACGAAGCTGAATTTTTCCCTTGTCATAAAGGTGGCCAAAGATGGTTATAATTTAGCATAGCCCTAACTGTGGAGGCCACTAAAGATACACACTAAAAACGAGTATTTTGCTTTTCCCGCAGAAAACAAGGGAGAGACAGAACCTTCTGCAGGTAACATATAAACAACTGTCAATTTTTATTTTTAGGATCTGTCTACACTATACCGAACGGCTCATTATGTCGACATGAAAGATACTCCGGCCTGGTATGAGCAGAAACGACCGCGCAGCTTGGCTCCGTTACGTTTTGTGTGAACGAAAGGCCTATCCTATATGGTTTTCGCGCCGGCCCAATAACTATACGCTATAGTGTAGACATAGCCTTATTAGGTCAGACTAACAAAAATGAGGTTTTACGTGAATCGGACAAGGGTGCGAAACCTCTGAATAGTAAAAGTTTTAAAATAACAGGATGATATTGAGGTTTAATTCATTGCAAAATGACATTTGTTTGGTTTTCTACAGGGGACGACATAAGAGAGGTGGTGCAGTTAAAGGAGAAAGAAGGTAACATGTGAAAAACCTGTCAAAAAAATAAAGTTTCAGGGACAAAGGATGTGAAACTTTTAATAGTACAAGTTCGAAAATTGCAGTTTGATTTCGAAGTTTAATTGGTAAGAAAATGACTTTTTTTGTCTTTTCTACAGTTGTGCCGGAAAAGACAGATGGAGGTGAGAAACGAGCTTCAATAACCTCTATTATCATTGTTATACATTATAAAATTTCTGCAAAAAAGGAAAAGTTGAGAACATAACTGACATACACGTTGGTTTCTCTATAGATCCTAAAGAAAATGTGGAAGCCCTGAGGGCAGAAATAAGCGGTAAATATACCAAAGTTTGTCATTACTACTTTTTTGAAAACGACGACGTTTCGACCTTAGGCTAACATCACTATCCAGTCAATACTATATTTTATGATAACTGCAGAAATTCTCGCCCGCTTCATTGGCTAATTTTCATTGTCAATATGCGGACAGACACATGAATTTATAATTTATGTGATGCGGCAACGAGCGAGAGCGGACAATTTGACAATTTGTTATGTAAAAAAACAAACTGACGTTAGTTTTTCATGCGTCTGTCCTGTTATTGAAGATGAATTTCTTTCCTGGCTTTATCAAATTCTAGAAATATTGTTATACTATTTCCATTGTAAATATCTATTGCTAATGTAGTATTTAATGTAGTTTTTATTATCTGTATTTTTTAGAGGGCCAAAACATGATTTGTAATGTTAGTTACTGTTACGTGTCACCCTCATAAAATAAAGTCTCTTACTTACTTACAATATTCTTTTTCAGAATTAAAAGAGCAGTTGAAGCTCTCAAACAGTAAGTTTTCAAATTCTGTTTGTCTGTATATAATTCTTGATAGCCAAAGAAACACAAACTCGCCAGTCATGTAAAAAGCTTGCAAAATACAGTAATGCCTTTTGCTCATTGGTTGTAATATTATCTGACGTTTGATTGACTGTTGTCCTAAATCGGAGTGAGTAATACTTGTTTGTGACGCTAGCAAGAAAATTTCCCTAAAATAGGAAAAATAGAAATGTGTTAAACAAAAAACTTATCTCACAATTTTATGTCTTTCTTTCATTTTTAGTGCGCTGTTGGCGTTGCAAAAGAAAAGGCCACAGGGCCAAGGATTGTACAGAAAGAGGGGGAGGGAGAAGGCAGTGGGGTGGCCATGGGAGGGGACGTGGGTGGGGGAGAGGAAGGGGAGGGGGAAGGGGAGGGGGAAGAGGGGGGGAAGAATGGTAGTCAGTATGGGAGGGGCAACATTTTCCGTCTCGTCTTAAATTTATTCTTATTTAACATAAACGGGGGGAGAGAGACAGAAAATGCCAATAGGGAGGGGAATGGGGGCTAAGAGGGGGGCTATATTTCTAAGGGTAAGGGCATAAGTTATATAAATTTTGTAAATAGACGTTGAAATTAGTGTATGTAATAATAATAATAAAAAAAAATGTAAAACATATATACCAAAAAAAAATCGTTAAGATGTATTGTTAATCTTGCATTCTAAAAAGTTGAATTGCTGTAAATAGTTTTGTAAATAGAATTGTAAAATACACGATGTTAACTTAAGTCTTATTTATTGTAAATGTTGTTGTACATAAAATTGTATATATTTTAACCTCTGTAGAAACAACTATGTAAATATATTATTGTAGCTTTAGACTTGGGCTCGGCGCTTCCCACGGGAACATGTAGTGTCTTTACAGTCTAAGTGCCTATTGGACGTTACACATTGTCAAATGTCAAACCCTTTTCTGTAACAAAAAACACACAATGAAGAGCTTAATAAAAGTGTCCACCGTTTTATTTATTGTGTATATTTTGTTTTGTAACCCCCCTTAGCTGAGCCAAAATCCCCTTTCCAGGTCTTACATTCATAGATTGACATAGATTTATTGATTGATATCATGTATTCGTAGGATATTGTAGTTGTTAGAATAAAGTTGTTCTTTCCAGATAAAAATATTTCTTTGATGATAAAATGGCGTGTGGTACCTCAAGAGGAATAGGGGTCTGATTATGGCTGAAGGACCTTATAGGTAGCATAAAAAAATCGTTTCCATCAGAATTCAGCTTCCGATAAACGACTCTAAAGACTTTTAAGTGCCGATATGAAGTATCACTCTTTAATCTCTGACGTGATTAAATAATATACACTTAAATATGAAATATCAAATGATACTGGCTGAAATAGAGAGAACTATTCAAATATTCAAAACATTGAAAATATTGCGAGTCCAAAGATTTGTTGCAAGTCTTAGCAAAACTGATAGATTTTAGAATCAGATATGAAATAAATGTTAGGATTCTCTCACCCCCACGCATGCAGTTAGCCGTCTGCAAGCACTTGACTCCAGCGACTCCAGAACCCGTACAGCAAAGAACAATTCCTGGTCATTTCACCGGACGCTGGTTTATCTCGTCAAGGATCGAATGCTACTTCAACTAGCCAATCTAAGTGTCACGTGGTTTTCTGCGAAAAAAAAAACCAAAAAAACAAAGAAAGAACCAACCGAAACATACTAAGGAAATGAAAACAGCACTCACTCAACCCCTCCCTTCCCCCTCCCCCCCCCCCCTGCCAAAACCTAGAGTCAGACTGGAGAAGACATGTATGTAAGTTGTCCGGTTCGTGCGTGCTGGAATACACCCCAGCTGCCCGTAACCAGTAGTCAACTTATTCCCATGAGATGAACACAACACTCGGTAAGTATGTTACCTACACAGATACTACATAATTTAGTTGGTAAAGCAGCTTGATACGGGTTAACTGGCAAGCCATTAAGTGCCGATATGAAGTGTCACTCTTTAATCTCTGACGTGATTAAATAATATACACTTAAATATGAAATATCAAATGATACTGGCTGAAATAGAGAGAACTATTCAAATATTCAAAACATTGAAAATATTGCGAGTCCAAAGATTTGTTGCAAGTCTTAGCAAAACTGATAGATTTTAGAATCAGATATGAAATAAATGTTAGGATTCTCTCACCCCCACGCATGCAGTTAGCCGTCTGCAAGCACTTGACTCCAGCGACTCCAGAACCCGTACAGCAAAGAACAATTCCTGGTCATTTCACCGGACGCTGGTTTATCTCGTCAAGGATCGAATGCTACTTCAACTAGCCAATCTAAGTGTCACGTGGTTTTCTGCGAAAAAAAAAACCAAAAAAACAAAGAAAGAACCAACCGAAACATACTAAGGAAATGAAAACAGCACTCACTCAACCCCTCCCTTCCCCCCTCCCCCCCCCCTGCCAAAACCTAGAGTCAGACTGGAGAAGACATGTATGTAAGTTGTCCGGTTCGTGCGTGCTGGAATACACCCCAGCTGCCCGTAACCAGTAGTCAACTTATTCCCATGAGATGAACACAACACTCGGTAAGTATGTTACCTACACAGATACTACATAATTTAGTTGGTAAAGCAGCTTGATACGGGTTAACTGGCAAGCCATTAAGTGCCGATATGAAGTGTCACTCTTTAATCTCTGACGTGATTAAATAATATACACTTAAATATGAAATATCAAATGATACTGGCTGAAATAGAGAGAACTATTCAAATATTCAAAACATTGAAAATATTGCGAGTCCAAAGATTTGTTGCAAGTCTTAGCAAAACTGATAGATTTTAGAATCAGATATGAAATAAATGTTAGGATTCTCTCACCCCCACGCATGCAGTTAGCCGTCTGCAAGCACTTGACTCCAGCGACTCCAGAACCCGTACAGCAAAGAACAATTCCTGGTCATTTCACCGGACGCTGGTTTATCTCGTCAAGGATCGAATGCTACTTCAACTAGCCAATCTAAGTGTCACGTGGTTTTCTGCGAAAAAAAAAACCAAAAAAACAAAGAAAGAACCAACCGAAACATACTAAGGAAATGAAAACAGCACTCACTCAACCCCTCCCTTCCCCCTCCCCCCCCCCCTGCCAAAACCTAGAGTCAGACTGGAGAAGACATGTATGTAAGTTGTCCGGTTCGTGCGTGCTGGAATACACCCCAGCTGCCCGTAACCAGTAGTCAACTTATTCCCATGAGATGAACACAACACTCGGTAAGTATGTTACCTACACAGATACTACATAATTTAGTTGGTAAAGCAGCTTGATACGGGTTAACTGGCAAGCCATTAAGTGCCGATATGAAGTGTCACTCTTTAATCTCTGACGTGATTAAATAATATACACTTAAATATGAAATATCAAATGATACTGGCTGAAATAGAGAGAACTATTCAAATATTCAAAACATTGAAAATATTGCGAGTCCAAAGATTTGTTGCAAGTCTTAGCAAAACTGATAGATTTTAGAATCAGATATGAAATAAATGTTAGGATTCTCTCACCCCCACGCATGCAGTTAGCCGTCTGCAAGCACTTGACTCCAGCGACTCCAGAACCCGTACAGCAAAGAACAATTCCTGGTCATTTCACCGGACGCTGGTTTATCTCGTCAAGGATCGAATGCTACTTCAACTAGCCAATCTAAGTGTCACGTGGTTTTCTGCGAAAAAAAAAACCAAAAAAACAAAGAAAGAACCAACCGAAACATACTAAGGAAATGAAAACAGCACTCACTCAACCCCTCCCTTCCCCCCTCCCCCCCCCCCCCTGCCAAAACCTAGAGTCAGACTGGAGAAGACATGTATGTAAGTTGTCCGGTTCGTGCGTGCTGGAATACACCCCAGCTGCCCGTAACCAGTAGTCAACTTATTCCCATGAGATGAACACAACACTCGGTAAGTATGTTACCTACACAGATACTACATAATTTAGTTGGTAAAGCAGCTTGATACGGGTTAACTGGCAAGCCATTAAGTGCCGATATGAAGTGTCACTCTTTAATCTCTGACGTGATTAAATAATATACACTTAAATATGAAATATCAAATGATACTGGCTGAAATAGAGAGAACTATTCAAATATTCAAAACATTGAAAATATTGCGAGTCCAAAGATTTGTTGCAAGTCTTAGCAAAACTGATAGATTTTAGAATCAGATATGAAATAAATGTTAGGATTCTCTCACCCCCACGCATGCAGTTAGCCGTCTGCAAGCACTTGACTCCAGCGACTCCAGAACCCGTACAGCAAAGAACAATTCCTGGTCATTTCACCGGACGCTGGTTTATCTCGTCAAGGATCGAATGCTACTTCAACTAGCCAATCTAAGTGTCACGTGGTTTTCTGCGAAAAAAAAAACCAAAAAAACAAAGAAAGAACCAACCGAAACATACTAAGGAAATGAAAACAGCACTCACTCAACCCCTCCCTTCCCCCCTCCCCCCCCCCCCTGCCAAAACCTAGAGTCAGACTGGAGAAGACATGTATGTAAGTTGTCCGGTTCGTGCGTGCTGGAATACACCCCAGCTGCCCGTAACCAGTAGTCAACTTATTCCCATGAGATGAACACAACACTCGGTAAGTATGTTACCTACACAGATACTACATAATTTAGTTGGTAAAGCAGCTTGATACGGGTTAACTGGCAAGCCATTAAGTGCTGATATGAAGTGTCACTCTTTAATCTCTGACGTGATTAAATAATATACACTTAAATATGAAATATCAAATGATACTGGCTGAAATAGAGAGAACTATTCAAATATTCAAAACATTGAAAATATTGCGAGTCCAAAGATTTGTTGCAAGTCTTAGCAAAACTGATAGATTTTAGAATCAGATATGAAATAAATGTTAGGATTCTCTCACCCCCACGCATGCAGTTAGCCGTCTGCAAGCACTTGACTCCAGCGACTCCAGAACCCGTACAGCAAAGAACAATTCCTGGTCATTTCACCGGACGCTGGTTTATCTCGTCAAGGATCGAATGCTACTTCAACTAGCCAATCTAAGTGTCACGTGGTTTTCTGCGAAAAAAAAAACCAAAAAAACAAAGAAAGAACCAACCGAAACATACTAAGGAAATGAAAACAGCACTCACTCAACCCCTCCCTTCCCCCCTCCCCCCCCCCCTGCCAAAACCTAGAGTCAGACTGGAGAAGACATGTATGTAAGTTGTCCGGTTCGTGCGTGCTGGAATACACCCCAGCTGCCCGTAACCAGTAGTCAACTTATTCCCATGAGATGAACACAACACTCGGTAAGTATGTTACCTACACAGATACTACATAATTTAGTTGGTAAAGCAGCTTGATACGGGGTTAACTGGCAAGCCATTAAGTGCCGATATGAAGTGTCACTCTTTAATCTCTGACGTGATTAAATAATATACACTTAAATATGAAATATCAAATGATACTGGCTGAAATAGAGAGAACTATTCAAATATTCAAAACATTGAAAATATTGCGAGTCCAAAGATTTGTTGCAAGTCTTAGCAAAACTGATAGATTTTAGAATCAGATATGAAATAAATGTTAGGATTCTCTCACCCCCACGCATGCAGTTAGCCGTCTGCAAGCACTTGACTCCAGCGACTCCAGAACCCGTACAGCAAAGAACAATTCCTGGTCATTTCACCGGACGCTGGTTTATCTCGTCAAGGATCGAATGCTACTTCAACTAGCCAATCTAAGTGTCACGTGGTTTCTGCGAAAAAAAAACCAAAAAAACAAAGAAAGAACCAACCGAAACATACTAAGGAAATGAAAACAGCACTCACTCAACCCCTCCCTTCCCCCCCTCCCCCCCCCCCCTGCCAAAACCTAGAGTCAGACTGGAGAAGACATGTATGTAAGTTGTCCGGTTCGTGCGTGCTGGAATACACCCCAGCTGCCCGTAACCAGTAGTCAACTTATTCCCATGAGATGAACACAACACTCGGTAAGTATGTTACCTACACAGATACTACATAATTTAGTTGGTAAAGCAGCTTGATACGGGTTAACTGGCAAGCCATTAAGTGCCGATATGAAGTGTCACTCTTTAATCTCTGACGTGATTAAATAATATACACTTAAATATGAAATATCAAATGATACTGGCTGAAATAGAGAGAACTATTCAAATATTCAAAACATTGAAAATATTGCGAGTCCAAAGATTTGTTGCAAGTCTTAGCAAAACTGATAGATTTTAGAATCAGATATGAAATAAATGTTAGGATTCTCTCACCCCCACGCATGCAGTTAGCCGTCTGCAAGCACTTGACTCCAGCGACTCCAGAACCCGTACAGCAAAGAACAATTCCTGGTCATTTCACCGGACGCTGGTTTATCTCGTCAAGGATCGAATGCTACTTCAACTAGCCAATCTAAGTGTCACGTGGTTTTCTGCGAAAAAAAAAAACCAAAAAAACAAAGAAAGAACCAACCGAAACATACTAAGGAAATGAAAACAGCACTCACTCAACCCCTCCCTTCCCCCCTCCCCCCCCCCCTGCCAAAACCTAGAGTCAGACTGGAGAAGACATGTATGTAAGTTGTCCGGTTCGTGCGTGCTGGAATACACCCCAGCTGCCCGTAACCAGTAGTCAACTTATTCCCATGAGATGAACACAACACTCGGTAAGTATGTTACCTACACAGATACTACATAATTTAGTTGGTAAAGCAGCTTGATACGGGTTAACTGGCAAGCCATTAAGTGCCGATATGAAGTGTCACTCTTTAATCTCTGACGTGATTAAATAATATACACTTAAATATGAAATATCAAATGATACTGGCTGAAATAGAGAGAACTATTCAAATATTCAAAACATTGAAAATATTGCGAGTCCAAAGATTTGTTGCAAGTCTTAGCAAAACTGATAGATTTTAGAATCAGATATGAAATAAATGTTAGGATTCTCTCACCCCCACGCATGCAGTTAGCCGTCTGCAAGCACTTGACTCCAGCGACTCCAGAACCCGTACAGCAAAGAACAATTCCTGGTCATTTCACCGGACGCTGGTTTATCTCGTCAAGGATCGAATGCTACTTCAACTAGCCAATCTAAGTGTCACGTGGTTTTCTGCGAAAAAAAAAACCAAAAAAACAAAGAAAGAACCAACCGAAACATACTAAGGAAATGAAAACAGCACTCACTCAACCCCTCCCTTCCCCCCTCCCCCCCCCCCTGCCAAAACCTAGAGTCAGACTGGAGAAGACATGTATGTAAGTTGTCCGGTTCGTGCGTGCTGGAATACACCCCAGCTGCCCGTAACCAGTAGTCAACTTATTCCCATGAGATGAACACAACACTCGGTAAGTATGTTACCTACACAGATACTACATAATTTAGTTGGTAAAGCAGCTTGATACGGGTTAACTGGCAAGCCATTAAGTGCCGATATGAAGTGTCACTCTTTAATCTCTGACGTGATTAAATAATATACACTTAAATATGAAATATCAAATGATACTGGCTGAAATAGAGAGAACTATTCAAATATTCAAAACATTGAAAATATTGCGAGTCCAAAGATTTGTTGCAAGTCTTAGCAAAACTGATAGATTTTAGAATCAGATATGAAATAAATGTTAGGATTCTCTCACCCCCACGCATGCAGTTAGCCGTCTGCAAGCACTTGACTCCAGCGACTCCAGAACCCGTACAGCAAAGAACAATTCCTGGTCATTTCACCGGACGCTGGTTTATCTCGTCAAGGATCGAATGCTACTTCAACTAGCCAATCTAAGTGTCACGTGGTTTTCTGCGAAAAAAAAAAACCAAAAAAACAAAGAAAGAACCAACCGAAACATACTAAGGAAATGAAAACAGCACTCACTCAACCCCTCCCTTCCCCCCTCCCCCCCCCCCTGCCAAAACCTAGAGTCAGACTGGAGAAGACATGTATGTAAGTTGTCCGGTTCGTGCGTGCTGGAATACACCCCAGCTGCCCGTAACCAGTAGTCAACTTATTCCCATGAGATGAACACAACACTCGGTAAGTATGTTACCTACACAGATACTACATAATTTAGTTGGTAAAGCAGCTTGATACGGGTTAACTGGCAAGCCATTAAGTGCCGATATGAAGTGTCACTCTTTAATCTCTGACGTGATTAAATAATATACACTTAAATATGAAATATCAAATGATACTGGCTGAAATAGAGAGAACTATTCAAATATTCAAAACATTGAAAATATTGCGAGTCCAAAGATTTGTTGCAAGTCTTAGCAAAACTGATAGATTTTAGAATCAGATATGAAATAAATGTTAGGATTTCTCTCACCCCCACGCATGCAGTTAGCCGTCTGCAAGCACTTGACTCCAGCGACTCCAGAACCCGTACAGCAAAGAACAATTCCTGGTCATTTCACCGGACGCTGGTTTATCTCGTCAAGGATCGAATGCTACTTCAACTAGCCAATCTAAGTGTCACGTGGTTTTCTGCGAAAAAAAAAACCAAAAAAACAAAGAAAGAACCAACCGAAACATACTAAGGAAATGAAAACAGCACTCACTCAACCCCTCCCTTCCCCCCTCCCCCCCCCCCTGCCAAAACCTAGAGTCAGACTGGAGAAGACATGTATGTAAGTTGTCCGGTTCGTGCGTGCTGGAATACACCCCAGCTGCCCGTAACCAGTAGTCAACTTATTCCCATGAGATGAACACAACACTCGGTAAGTATGTTACCTACACAGATACTACATAATTTAGTTGGTAAAGCAGCTTGATACGGGTTAACTGGCAAGCCATTAAGTGCCGATATGAAGTGTCACTCTTTAATCTCTGACGTGATTAAATAATATACACTTAAATATGAAATATCAAATGATACTGGCTGAAATAGAGAGAACTATTCAAATATTCAAAACATTGAAAATATTGCGAGTCCAAAGATTTGTTGCAAGTCTTAGCAAAACTGATAGATTTTAGAATCAGATATGAAATAAATGTTAGGATTCTCTCACCCCCACGCATGCAGTTAGCCGTCTGCAAGCACTTGACTCCAGCGACTCCAGAACCCGTACAGCAAAGAACAATTCCTGGTCATTTCACCGGACGCTGGTTTATCTCGTCAAGGATCGAATGCTACTTCAACTAGCCAATCTAAGTGTCACGTGGTTTTCTGCGAAAAAAAAACCAAAAAAACAAAGAAAGAACCAACCGAAACATACTAAGGAAATGAAAACAGCACTCACTCAACCCCTCCCTTCCCCCTCCCCCCCCCCCTGCCAAAACCTAGAGTCAGACTGGAGAAGACATGTATGTAAGTTGTCCGGTTCGTGCGTGCTGGAATACACCCCAGCTGCCCGTAACCAGTAGTCAACTTATTCCCATGAGATGAACACAACACTCGGTAAGTATGTTACCTACACAGATACTACATAATTTAGTTGGTAAAGCAGCTTGATACGGGTTAACTGGCAAGCCATTAAGTGCCGATATGAAGTGTCACTCTTTAATCTCTGACGTGATTAAATAATATACACTTAAATATGAAATATCAAATGATACTGGCTGAAATAGAGAGAACTATTCAAATATTCAAAACATTGAAAATATTGCGAGTCCAAAGATTTGTTGCAAGTCTTAGCAAAACTGATAGATTTTAGAATCAGATATGAAATAAATGTTAGGATTCTCTCACCCCCACGCATGCAGTTAGCCGTCTGCAAGCACTTGACTCCAGCGACTCCAGAACCCGTACAGCAAAGAACAATTCCTGGTCATTTCACCGGACGCTGGTTTATCTCGTCAAGGATCGAATGCTACTTCAACTAGCCAATCTAAGTGTCACGTGGTTTTCTGCGAAAAAAAAAACCAAAAAAACAAAGAAAGAACCAACCGAAACATACTAAGGAAATGAAAACAGCACTCACTCAACCCCTCCCTTCCCCCCTCCCCCCCCCCCCTGCCAAAACCTAGAGTCAGACTGGAGAAGACATGTATGTAAGTTGTCCGGTTCGTGCGTGCTGGAATACACCCCAGCTGCCCGTAACCAGTAGTCAACTTATTCCCATGAGATGAACACAACACTCGGTAAGTATGTTACCTACACAGATACTACATAATTTAGTTGGTAAAGCAGCTTGATACGGGTTAACTGGCAAGCCATTAAGTGCCGATATGAAGTGTCACTCTTTAATCTCTGACGTGATTAAATAATATACACTTAAATATGAAATATCAAATGATACTGGCTGAAATAGAGAGAACTATTCAAATATTCAAAACATTGAAAATATTGCGAGTCCAAAGATTTGTTGCAAGTCTTAGCAAAACTGATAGATTTTAGAATCAGATATGAAATAAATGTTAGGATTCTCTCACCCCCACGCATGCAGTTAGCCGTCTGCAAGCACTTGACTCCAGCGACTCCAGAACCCGTACAGCAAAGAACAATTCCTGGTCATTTCACCGGACGCTGGTTTATCTCGTCAAGGATCGAATGCTACTTCAACTAGCCAATCTAAGTGTCACGTGGTTTTCTGCGAAAAAAAAAACCAAAAAAACAAAGAAAGAACCAACCGAAACATACTAAGGAAATGAAAACAGCACTCACTCAACCCCTCCCTTCCCCCCCTCCCCCCCCCCCTGCCAAAACCTAGAGTCAGACTGGAGAAGACATGTATGTAAGTTGTCCGGTTCGTGCGTGCTGGAATACACCCCAGCTGCCCGTAACCAGTAGTCAACTTATTCCCATGAGATGAACACAACACTCGGTAAGTATGTTACCTACACAGATACTACATAATTTAGTTGGTAAAGCAGCTTGATACGGGTTAACTGGCAAGCCATTAAGTGCTGATATGAAGTGTCACTCTTTAATCTCTGACGTGATTAAATAATATACACTTAAATATGAAATATCAAATGATACTGGCTGAAATAGAGAGAACTATTCAAATATTCAAAACATTGAAAATATTGCGAGTCCAAAGATTTGTTGCAAGTCTTAGCAAAACTGATAGATTTTAGAATCAGATATGAAATAAATGTTAGGATTCTCTCACCCCCACGCATGCAGTTAGCCGTCTGCAAGCACTTGACTCCAGCGACTCCAGAACCCGTACAGCAAAGAACAATTCCTGGTCATTTCACCGGACGCTGGTTTATCTCGTCAAGGATCGAATGCTACTTCAACTAGCCAATCTAAGTGTCACGTGGTTTTCTGCGAAAAAAAAAACCAAAAAAACAAAGAAAGAACCAACCGAAACATACTAAGGAAATGAAAACAGCACTCACTCAACCCCTCCCTTCCCCCTCCCCCCCCCCCTGCCAAAACCTAGAGTCAGACTGGAGAAGACATGTATGTAAGTTGTCCGGTTCGTGCGTGCTGGAATACACCCCAGCTGCCCGTAACCAGTAGTCAACTTATTCCCATGAGATGAACACAACACTCGGTAAGTATGTTACCTACACAGATACTACATAATTTAGTTGGTAAAGCAGCTTGATACGGGTTAACTGGCAAGCCATTAAGTGCCGATATGAAGTGTCACTCTTTAATCTCTGACGTGATTAAATAATATACACTTAAATATGAAATATCAAATGATACTGGCTGAAATAGAGAGAACTATTCAAATATTCAAAACATTGAAAATATTGCGAGTCCAAAGATTTGTTGCAAGTCTTAGCAAAACTGATAGATTTTAGAATCAGATATGAAATAAATGTTAGGATTCTCTCACCCCCACGCATGCAGTTAGCCGTCTGCAAGCACTTGACTCCAGCGACTCCAGAACCCGTACAGCAAAGAACAATTCCTGGTCATTTCACCGGACGCTGGTTTATCTCGTCAAGGATCGAATGCTACTTCAACTAGCCAATCTAAGTGTCACGTGGTTTTCTGCGAAAAAAAAAACCAAAAAAACAAAGAAAGAACCAACCGAAACATACTAAGGAAATGAAAACAGCACTCACTCAACCCCTCCCTTCCCCCCTCCCCCCCCCCCTGCCAAAACCTAGAGTCAGACTGGAGAAGACATGTATGTAAGTTGTCCGGTTCGTGCGTGCTGGAATACACCCCAGCTGCCCGTAACCAGTAGTCAACTTATTCCCATGAGATGAACACAACACTCGGTAAGTATGTTACCTACACAGATACTACATAATTTAGTTGGTAAAGCAGCTTGATACGGGTTAACTGGCAAGCCATTAAGTGCCGATATGAAGTGTCACTCTTTAATCTCTGACGTGATTAAATAATATACACTTAAATATGAAATATCAAATGATACTGGCTGAAATAGAGAGAACTATTCAAATATTCAAAACATTGAAAATATTGCGAGTCCAAAGATTTGTTGCAAGTCTTAGCAAAACTGATAGATTTTAGAATCAGATATGAAATAAATGTTAGGATTCTCTCACCCCCACGCATGCAGTTAGCCGTCTGCAAGCACTTGACTCCAGCGACTCCAGAACCCGTACAGCAAAGAACAATTCCTGGTCATTTCACCGGACGCTGGTTTATCTCGTCAAGGATCGAATGCTACTTCAACTAGCCAATCTAAGTGTCACGTGGTTTTCTGCGAAAAAAAAAACCAAAAAAACAAAGAAAGAACCAACCGAAACATACTAAGGAAATGAAAACAGCACTCACTCAACCCCTCCCTTCCCCCCTCCCCCCCCCCCCTGCCAAAACCTAGAGTCAGACTGGAGAAGACATGTATGTAAGTTGTCCGGTTCGTGCGTGCTGGAATACACCCCAGCTGCCCGTAACCAGTAGTCAACTTATTCCCATGAGATGAACACAACACTCGGTAAGTATGTTACCTACACAGATACTACATAATTTAGTTGGTAAAGCAGCTTGATACGGGTTAACTGGCAAGCCATTAAGTGCCGATATGAAGTGTCACTCTTTAATCTCTGACGTGATTAAATAATATACACTTAAATATGAAATATCAAATGATACTGGCTGAAATAGAGAGAACTATTCAAATATTCAAAACATTGAAAATATTGCGAGTCCAAAGATTTGTTGCAAGTCTTAGCAAAACTGATAGATTTTAGAATCAGATATGAAATAAATGTTAGGATTCTCTCACCCCCACGCATGCAGTTAGCCGTCTGCAAGCACTTGACTCCAGCGACTCCAGAACCCGTACAGCAAAGAACAATTCCTGGTCATTTCACCGGACGCTGGTTTATCTCGTCAAGGATCGAATGCTACTTCAACTAGCCAATCTAAGTGTCACGTGGTTTTTGCGAAAAAAAAAACCAAAAAAACAAAGAAAGAACCAACCGAAACATACTAAGGAAATGAAAACAGCACTCACTCAACCCCTCCCTTCCCCCCTCCCCCCCCCCCCTGCCAAAACCTAGAGTCAGACTGGAGAAGACATGTATGTAAGTTGTCCGGTTCGTGCGTGCTGGAATACACCCCAGCTGCCCGTAACCAGTAGTCAACTTATTCCCATGAGATGAACACAACACTCGGTAAGTATGTTACCTACACAGATACTACATAATTTAGTTGGTAAAGCAGCTTGATACGGGTTAACTGGCAAGCCATTAAGTGCCGATATGAAGTGTCACTCTTTAATCTCTGACGTGATTAAATAATATACACTTAAATATGAAATATCAAATGATACTGGCTGAAATAGAGAGAACTATTCAAATATTCAAAACATTGAAAATATTGCGAGTCCAAAGATTTGTTGCAAGTCTTAGCAAAACTGATAGATTTTAGAATCAGATATGAAATAAATGTTAGGATTCTCTCACCCCCACGCATGCAGTTAGCCGTCTGCAAGCACTTGACTCCAGCGACTCCAGAACCCGTACAGCAAAGAACAATTCCTGGTCATTTCACCGGACGCTGGTTTATCTCGTCAAGGATCGAATGCTACTTCAACTAGCCAATCTAAGTGTCACGTGGTTTTCTGCGAAAAAAAAAACCAAAAAAACAAAGAAAGAACCAACCGAAACATACTAAGGAAATGAAAACAGCACTCACTCAACCCCTCCCTTCCCCCCTCCCCCCCCCCCTGCCAAAACCTAGAGTCAGACTGGAGAAGACATGTATGTAAGTTGTCCGGTTCGTGCGTGCTGGAATACACCCCAGCTGCCCGTAACCAGTAGTCAACTTATTCCCATGAGATGAACACAACACTCGGTAAGTATGTTACCTACACAGATACTACATAATTTAGTTGGTAAAGCAGCTTGATACGGGTTAACTGGCAAGCCATTAAGTGCCGATATGAAGTGTCACTCTTTAATCTCTGACGTGATTAAATAATATACACTTAAATATGAAATATCAAATGATACTGGCTGAAATAGAGAGAACTATTCAAATATTCAAAACATTGAAAATATTGCGAGTCCAAAGATTTGTTGCAAGTCTTAGCAAAACTGATAGATTTTAGAATCAGATATGAAATAAATGTTAGGATTCTCTCACCCCCACGCATGCAGTTAGCCGTCTGCAAGCACTTGACTCCAGCGACTCCAGAACCCGTACAGCAAAGAACAATTCCTGGTCATTTCACCGGACGCTGGTTTATCTCGTCAAGGATCGAATGCTACTTCAACTAGCCAATCTAAGTGTCACGTGGTTTTCTGCGAAAAAAAAAACCAAAAAAACAAAGAAAGAACCAACCGAAACATACTAAGGAAATGAAAACAGCACTCACTCAACCCCTCCCTTCCCCCCTCCCCCCCCCCCTGCCAAAACCTAGAGTCAGACTGGAGAAGACATGTATGTAAGTTGTCCGGTTCGTGCGTGCTGGAATACACCCCAGCTGCCCGTAACCAGTAGTCAACTTATTCCCATGAGATGAACACAACACTCGGTAAGTATGTTACCTACACAGATACTACATAATTTAGTTGGTAAAGCAGCTTGATACGGGTTAACTGGCAAGCCATTAAGTGCCGATATGAAGTGTCACTCTTTAATCTCTGACGTGATTAAATAATATACACTTAAATATGAAATATCAAATGATACTGGCTGAAATAGAGAGAACTATTCAAATATTCAAAACATTGAAAATATTGCGAGTCCAAAGATTTGTTGCAAGTCTTAGCAAAACTGATAGATTTTAGAATCAGATATGAAATAAATGTTAGGATTCTCTCACCCCCACGCATGCAGTTAGCCGTCTGCAAGCACTTGACTCCAGCGACTCCAGAACCCGTACAGCAAAGAACAATTCCTGGTCATTTCACCGGACGCTGGTTTATCTCGTCAAGGATCGAATGCTACTTCAACTAGCCAATCTAAGTGTCACGTGGTTTTCTGCGAAAAAAAAAACCAAAAAAACAAAGAAAGAACCAACCGAAACATACTAAGGAAATGAAAACAGCACTCACTCAACCCCTCCCTTCCCCCCTCCCCCCCCCCCTGCCAAAACCTAGAGTCAGACTGGAGAAGACATGTATGTAAGTTGTCCGGTTCGTGCGTGCTGGAATACACCCCAGCTGCCCGTAACCAGTAGTCAACTTATTCCCATGAGATGAACACAACACTCGGTAAGTATGTTACCTACACAGATACTACATAATTTAGTTGGTAAAGCAGCTTGATACGGGTTAACTGGCAAGCCATTAAGTGCCGATATGAAGTGTCACTCTTTAATCTCTGACGTGATTAAATAATATACACTTAAATATGAAATATCAAATGATACTGGCTGAAATAGAGAGAACTATTCAAATATTCAAAACATTGAAAATATTGCGAGTCCAAAGATTTGTTGCAAGTCTTAGCAAAACTGATAGATTTTAGAATCAGATATGAAATAAATGTTAGGATTCTCTCACCCCCACGCATGCAGTTAGCCGTCTGCAAGCACTTGACTCCAGCGACTCCAGAACCCGTACAGCAAAGAACAATTCCTGGTCATTTCACCGGACGCTGGTTTATCTCGTCAAGGATCGAATGCTACTTCAACTAGCCAATCTAAGTGTCACGTGGTTTTCTGCGAAAAAAAAAACCAAAAAAACAAAGAAAGAACCAACCGAAACATACTAAGGAAATGAAAACAGCACTCACTCAACCCCTCCCTTCCCCCCTCCCCCCCCCCCTGCCAAAACCTAGAGTCAGACTGGAGAAGACATGTATGTAAGTTGTCCGGTTCGTGCGTGCTGGAATACACCCCAGCTGCCCGTAACCAGTAGTCAACTTATTCCCATGAGATGAACACAACACTCGGTAAGTATGTTACCTACACAGATACTACATAATTTAGTTGGTAAAGCAGCTTGATACGGGTTAACTGGCAAGCCATTAAGTGCCGATATGAAGTGTCACTCTTTAATCTCTGACGTGATTAAATAATATACACTTAAATATGAAATATCAAATGATACTGGCTGAAATAGAGAGAACTATTCAAATATTCAAAACATTGAAAATATTGCGAGTCCAAAGATTTGTTGCAAGTCTTAGCAAAACTGATAGATTTTAGAATCAGATATGAAATAAATGTTAGGATTCTCTCACCCCCACGCATGCAGTTAGCCGTCTGCAAGCACTTGACTCCAGCGACTCCAGAACCCGTACAGCAAAGAACAATTCCTGGTCATTTCACCGGACGCTGGTTTATCTCGTCAAGGATCGAATGCTACTTCAACTAGCCAATCTAAGTGTCACGTGGTTTTCTGCGAAAAAAAAAACCAAAAAAACAAAGAAAGAACCAACCGAAACATACTAAGGAAATGAAAACAGCACTCACTCAACCCCTCCCTTCCCCCCTCCCCCCCCCCCTGCCAAAACCTAGAGTCAGACTGGAGAAGACATGTATGTAAGTTGTCCGGTTCGTGCGTGCTGGAATACACCCCAGCTGCCCGTAACCAGTAGTCAACTTATTCCCATGAGATGAACACAACACTCGGTAAGTATGTTACCTACACAGATACTACATAATTTAGTTGGTAAAGCAGCTTGATACGGGTTAACTGGCAAGCCATTAAGTGCCGATATGAAGTGTCACTCTTTAATCTCTGACGTGATTAAATAATATACACTTAAATATGAAATATCAAATGATACTGGCTGAAATAGAGAGAACTATTCAAATATTCAAAACATTGAAAATATTGCGAGTCCAAAGATTTGTTGCAAGTCTTAGCAAAACTGATAGATTTTAGAATCAGATATGAAATAAATGTTAGGATTCTCTCACCCCCACGCATGCAGTTAGCCGTCTGCAAGCACTTGACTCCGGCGACTCCAGAACCCGTACAGCAAAGAACAATTCCTGGTCATTTCACCGGACGCTGGTTTATCTCGTCAAGGATCGAATGCTACTTCAACTAGCCAATCTAAGTGTCACGTGGTTTTCTGCGAAAAAAAAAACCAAAAAAACAAAGAAAGAACCAACCGAAACATACTAAGGAAATGAAAACAGCACTCACTCAACCCCTCCCTTCCCCCCTCCCCCCCCCCCTGCCAAAACCTAGAGTCAGACTGGAGAAGACATGTATGTAAGTTGTCCGGTTCGTGCGTGCTGGAATACACCCCAGCTGCCCGTAACCAGTAGTCAACTTATTCCCATGAGATGAACACAACACTCGGTAAGTATGTTACCTACACAGATACTACATAATTTAGTTGGTAAAGCAGCTTGATACGGGTTAACTGGCAAGCCATTAAGTGCCGATATGAAGTGTCACTCTTTAATCTCTGACGTGATTAAATAATATACACTTAAATATGAAATATCAAATGATACTGGCTGAAATAGAGAGAACTATTCAAATATTCAAAACATTGAAAATATTGCGAGTCCAAAGATTTGTTGCAAGTCTTAGCAAAACTGATAGATTTTAGAATCAGATATGAAATAAATGTTAGGATTCTCTCACCCCCACGCATGCAGTTAGCCGTCTGCAAGCACTTGACTCCAGCGACTCCAGAACCCGTACAGCAAAGAACAATTCCTGGTCATTTCACCGGACGCTGGTTTATCTCGTCAAGGATCGAATGCTACTTCAACTAGCCAATCTAAGTGTCACGTGGTTTTCTGCGAAAAAAAAAACCAAAAAAACAAAGAAAGAACCAACCGAAACATACTAAGGAAATGAAAACAGCACTCACTCAACCCCTCCCTTCCCCCCTCCCCCCCCCCCCTGCCAAAACCTAGAGTCAGACTGGAGAAGACATGTATGTAAGTTGTCCGGTTCGTGCGTGCTGGAATACACCCCAGCTGCCCGTAACCAGTAGTCAACTTATTCCCATGAGATGAACACAACACTCGGTAAGTATGTTACCTACACAGATACTACATAATTTAGTTGGTAAAGCAGCTTGATACGGGTTAACTGGCAAGCCATTAAGTGCCGATATGAAGTGTCACTCTTTAATCTCTGACGTGATTAAATAATATACACTTAAATATGAAATATCAAATGATACTGGCTGAAATAGAGAGAACTATTCAAATATTCAAAACATTGAAAATATTGCGAGTCCAAAGATTTGTTGCAAGTCTTAGCAAAACTGATAGATTTTAGAATCAGATATGAAATAAATGTTAGGATTCTCTCACCCCCACGCATGCAGTTAGCCGTCTGCAAGCACTTGACTCCAGCGACTCCAGAACCCGTACAGCAAAGAACAATTCCTGGTCATTTCACCGGACGCTGGTTTATCTCGTCAAGGATCGAATGCTACTTCAACTAGCCAATCTAAGTGTCACGTGGTTTTCTGCGAAAAAAAAAACCAAAAAAACAAAGAAAGAACCAACCGAAACATACTAAGGAAATGAAAACAGCACTCACTCAACCCCTCCCTTCCCCCCTCCCCCCCCCCCCTGCCAAAACCTAGAGTCAGACTGGAGAAGACATGTATGTAAGTTGTCCGGTTCGTGCGTGCTGGAATACACCCCAGCTGCCCGTAACCAGTAGTCAACTTATTCCCATGAGATGAACACAACACTCGGTAAGTATGTTACCTACACAGATACTACATAATTTAGTTGGTAAAGCAGCTTGATACGGGTTAACTGGCAAGCCATTAAGTGCCGATATGAAGTGTCACTCTTTAATCTCTGACGTGATTAAATAATATACACTTAAATATGAAATATCAAATGATACTGGCTGAAATAGAGAGAACTATTCAAATATTCAAAACATTGAAAATATTGCGAGTCCAAAGATTTGTTGCAAGTCTTAGCAAAACTGATAGATTTTAGAATCAGATATGAAATAAATGTTAGGATTCTCTCACCCCCACGCATGCAGTTAGCCGTCTGCAAGCACTTGACTCCAGCGACTCCAGAACCCGTACAGCAAAGAACAATTCCTGGTCATTTCACCGGACGCTGGTTTATCTCGTCAAGGATCGAATGCTACTTCAACTAGCCAATCTAAGTGTCACGTGGTTTTCTGCGAAAAAAAAAACCAAAAAAACAAAGAAAGAACCAACCGAAACATACTAAGGAAATGAAAACAGCACTCACTCAACCCCTCCCTTCCCCCCCCTGCCAAAACCTAGAGTCAGACTGGAGAAGACATGTATGTAAGTTGTCCGGTTCGTGCGTGCTGGAATACACCCCAGCTGCCCGTAACCAGTAGTCAACTTATTCCCATGAGATGAACACAACACTCGGTAAGTATGTTACCTACACAGATACTACATAATTTAGTTGGTAAAGCAGCTTGATACGGGTTAACTGGCAAGCCATTAAGTGCCGATATGAAGTGTCACTCTTTAATCTCTGACGTGATTAAATAATATACACTTAAATATGAAATATCAAATGATACTGGCTGAAATAGAGAGAACTATTCAAATATTCAAAACATTGAAAATATTTGCGAGTCCAAAGATTTGTTGCAAGTCTTAGCAAAACTGATAGATTTTAGAATCAGATATGAAATAAATGTTAGGATTCTCTCACCCCCACGCATGCAGTTAGCCGTCTGCAAGCACTTGACTCCAGCGACTCCAGAACCCGTACAGCAAAGAACAATTCCTGGTCATTTCTGGCGTTTGATTCCATATTGATTTCCTGGGATTATTGTCATGTCAGAGGAAGGAGTGGAAACTAGGTTCCAGGCGTGACGGAGTGTTCTCTTTGTATTGTGAGCCATTTTGAGAGCGAAGTGGTAAATTTGAAATTCTAAACAAACTTGTTTCTCGTGAGGATGGTAAGTAATGTCGTGTTGTGTTTTTAGTTTGCTTAATTACATGAAAAGTGCTGGAGCTTGTGCATGCTTCTTGTTTCGGCGGAGAGATAGCCAACGCGAATTTTTCGATAGACCGTATGGAAGCAAATGTCATCATGATATCATCGTAATATTCAATCAAGTAAAAATCTCCTCTTTGCCCATCGATCTAGTGTAAAGTCATGACATTATTATTAGAATGAATAATCCAGAATGTCTTCTTTTGCCTGTGATAAAGTGATAAATCATGCTACAATACAATGCTGTCCCTTACTGACAACAAATAAAAGCTGACCACAAGCAAACAGCAGCGAAACCAACCGATTTTGATATTATTATATTCAGTGTCTGTTTTGTTATTTTCGGGACGATTTCATAGCGAATAATTTGATGTAATAGTCCCACGTGGTAATGATATTTTGATATGTGAGAGGCACATTGTGATTCAAATAATTTCTCGACATTATCATTTTACTATCACCAAAATATCAATTAAATATCAAAATGTCAGTTACCAAACTAATGATAT
>NW_027670656.1:0-34249 GCF_964199315.1 Orbicella franksi
AATCAAAGTCCTTGCGGTCGCGGCGGGCCGATCCTTTGTTATAATAAACCGAGGCGAGACTTCGACTTATAACAAAGGCTTGGCTTGGCTATTATAACAAAGGGTCGGCTCTGTTTATCATAACAAAGGCCCGGCTTCGTTTATTTGAAGACCTCGGCGGGAAAAGGGCGCTAGGTATTTTAATCAAAAGTGAACTTTGTCGAAAACGCTCCAAATTTCCCATACAGTTTTGTTTAGGTATGTTTAACAATGTCCCGTAGTTTTTCCGCTAAGCTTCGCTTCGTTTTCGAGATATTGCGTATGCAGAAAAACCACTCGGTTTTCCTAGCGG
Organism: Orbicella franksi; assembly: GCF_964199315.1. Classification (NCBI taxonomy): domain Eukaryota; kingdom Metazoa; phylum Cnidaria; class Anthozoa; order Scleractinia; family Merulinidae; genus Orbicella; species Orbicella franksi. The sequence goes on from NW_027670656.1 coordinate 332, forward strand.
CGTCTTTATGAACGAAGCAAAAACCAGCGACAAAAATACAGGACCACGTTTTTCTATTACATTGAAGACCGCATGCAAAAATTCAAGCCCTTTCGCGAAAATTTTTTTTTCACCCAAATCGTCACTTAGCATGGTTTTGCACTCACCCCTTCAATGCTCCCTCATCATAGGCCTGCAATGCGTGCAGAGAGCTTTATTGAAGGGGTGAGTGCAAAACCATGCTAAGTGACGATTTGGGTGAAAAAAAAAATTTTCGCGAAAGGGCTTGAATTTTTGCATGTGGTCTTCAATGTAATAGAAAAAGGCGGCCCTGTATTTTTGTCGCTGGTTTTTGCTTCGTTTTCGAGTTATAACGTATGCAAAAATACTTGGCTTTTCCTAGCCATGTCTTTAGGAGTTTATTTGTTGAACAGCAAACAGGCAGACTGTTTATAGTGTATGAAGTCAAAATCAAATCTCACAGCATATATAGAGCGGAAATCTGGGAACAGATTGTTTACATCGGCTATTGTGACGTGAGCACAACACGTGAATCGATCGAGCGGCAAACGAAATACCATCGAACTAAAAAGAGATGTGCCGCATTAGAGCTCTGTCAACTAATATCTTAAGCATTGTGTTAAAGTACCTTGTGTGCCTGCCTGGTGGTTGAGAGGCATCATTAAGCCTCGATAAACCCGTAAGTCATCAGCACGTTTTAAAGAATCAAAATGTGTTCTGAAACTTCGAAGGTAGCTGATATACCGTAATCGTGTTATCGGCGTTCGAAGTCAGATCGAGCCAGGCAGCAAAGTCCAAGAGCAGTTCTTGCCCAAGAAAAATACCCTCTCGTGAGTTGTGGCCCATTTGCCAAGCGTTGCTAGTGTCAAAGTTTGGAAAGCGAGAACTGGTTTTTGACTTATAAAATTTGTCTTGTATCGACCGCCATGTTTTCCCGCGCACGAGGTGTAAAGACCCTTCCCGGCATGCATTGCGATCACGTTCTGCTCGCGTTTCTCGAACTGGTAACTAGATTGTTTCGGCTTTTTTCATTTAAAGATAATAATGGCCAACAAGTAGCGATCGATTGTAACATAGATCTGTGATCCAGGTTGCTTTGATTTTATTTCATATCGGCATGATTTGTAGTGTTTTGAACTTCTGGGATCAGCGGACATGCAGATGTATGGAGACCCGTACGTTGCGCAGAAGGGTTAATTTGTTAAACTGTTAGGCGGTGCGTGACATAAAGCTACGATCGCGTTGGTCGAAAAATATGTATTTATCTCGTGATTTTTAGCCATTTAAGACGTTGCTGTATTTGGAAAAGTGCTTATTTGATGTTTATTTGTTCAGTGCAGATAGTCATTGTCCCAGATAACCAAAGTAAGTTCCAGATGTTAACACTATTTTCCGGCCGCCATATTTTACCTATTTAAACCTGAAATCAACATTTTTGAGCTTATACGTTGCGTGAAATTAACATTTTGCTGTTTTCTAAGTGAAATCAACATCCTTGCCGTCACGCGTTACGTGAAATCAACATTTTTACCTATTTAGACCTGAAATCAACATTTTTGAGCTTATACGCTGCGTGAAATCAACATTTTTCTGTTTTCTAAGTGAAATCAACATCCTTGCCGTCAAGCGCTAACGTGAAATCAGCATTTTGACCTATTTAGACCTGAAATCAACATTTTTGAGCTTATACGCTGCGTGAAATTAACATTTTGCTGTTTTCTAAGTGAAATCAACATCCTTGCCGTCACGCGTTAACGTGAAATCAACATTTTTACCTATTTAGACCTGAAATCAACATTTTTGAGCTTATACGCTGCGTGAAATCAACATTTTGCTGTTTTCTAAGTGAAATGAACAACCTTCCCGTCACGGGTTAACATGAAATCAACATTTAAACCTTTTTTGACCTGAAATCAACATTTTTGAGCTTTTACGTTGCGTGAAATTGACATTTTGCTGCTCTCTAAGAGAAATCAACATCCTTGCCGTCGCGCGTTAACATGAGTCAACGTTTTAACCACTTTTGACCTGAAATCAATAAATTTGAGCTTATATAAGTTGCGTGAAATTGACATTTTGCTGGTTTCTAAGTAAAATCAAAGTCCTTGCGGTCGCGGCGGGCCGATCCTTTGTTATAATAAACCGAGGCGAGACTTCGACTTATAACAAAGGCTTGGCTTGGCTATTATAACAAAGGGTCGGCTCTGTTTATCATAACAAAGGCCCGGCTTCGTTTATTTGAAGACCTCGGCGGGAAAAGGGCGCTAGGTATTTTAATCAAAAGTGAACTTTGTCGAAAACGCTCCAAATTTCCCATACAGTTTTGTTTAGGTATGTTTAACAATGTCCCGTAGTTTTTCCGCTAAGCTTCGCTTCGTTTTCGAGATATTGCGTATGCAGAAAAACCACTCGGTTTTCCTAGCGGCGTCTTTATGAACGAAGCAAAAACCAGCGACAAAAATACAGGACCACGTTTTTCTATTACATTGAAGACCGCATGCAAAAATTCAAGCCCTTTCGCGAAAATTTTTTTTTCACCCAAATCGTCACTTAGCATGGTTTTGCACTCACCCCTTCAATGCTCCCTCATCATAGGCCTGCAATGCGTGCAGAGAGCTTTATTGAAGGGGTGAGTGCAAAACCATGCTAAGTGACGATTTGGGTGAAAAAAAAAATTTTCGCGAAAGGGCTTGAATTTTTGCATGTGGTCTTCAATGTAATAGAAAAAGGCGGCCCTGTATTTTTGTCGCTGGTTTTTGCTTCGTTTTCGAGTTATAACGTATGCAAAAATACTTGGCTTTTCCTAGCCATGTCTTTAGGAGTTTATTTGTTGAACAGCAAACAGGCAGACTGTTTATAGTGTATGAAGTCAAAATCAAATCTCACAGCATATATAGAGCGGAAATCTGGGAACAGATTGTTTACATCGGCTATTGTGACGTGAGCACAACACGTGAATCGATCGAGCGGCAAACGAAATACCATCGAACTAAAAAGAGATGTGCCGCATTAGAGCTCTGTCAACTAATATCTTAAGCATTGTGTTAAAGTACCTTGTGTGCCTGCCTGGTGGTTGAGAGGCATCATTAAGCCTCGATAAACCCGTAAGTCATCAGCACGTTTTAAAGAATCAAAATGTGTTCTGAAACTTCGAAGGTAGCTGATATACCGTAATCGTGTTATCGGCGTTCGAAGTCAGATCGAGCCAGGCAGCAAAGTCCAAGAGCAGTTCTTGCCCAAGAAAAATACCCTCTCGTGAGTTGTGGCCCATTTGCCAAGCGTTGCTAGTGTCAAAGTTTGGAAAGCGAGAACTGGTTTTTGACTTATAAAATTTGTCTTGTATCGACCGCCATGTTTTCCCGCGCACGAGGTGTAAAGACCCTTCCCGGCATGCATTGCGATCACGTTCTGCTCGCGTTTCTCGAACTGGTAACTAGATTGTTTCGGCTTTTTTCATTTAAAGATAATAATGGCCAACAAGTAGCGATCGATTGTAACATAGATCTGTGATCCAGGTTGCTTTGATTTTATTTCATATCGGCATGATTTGTAGTGTTTTGAACTTCTGGGATCAGCGGACATGCAGATGTATGGAGACCCGTACGTTGCGCAGAAGGGTTAATTTGTTAAACTGTTAGGCGGTGCGTGACATAAAGCTACGATCGCGTTGGTCGAAAAATATGTATTTATCTCGTGATTTTTAGCCATTTAAGACGTTGCTGTATTTGGAAAAGTGCTTATTTGATGTTTATTTGTTCAGTGCAGATAGTCATTGTCCCAGATAACCAAAGTAAGTTCCAGATGTTAACACTATTTTCCGGCCGCCATATTTTACCTATTTAAACCTGAAATCAACATTTTTGAGCTTATACGTTGCGTGAAATTAACATTTTGCTGTTTTCTAAGTGAAATCAACATCCTTGCCGTCACGCGTTACGTGAAATCAACATTTTTACCTATTTAGACCTGAAATCAACATTTTTGAGCTTATACGCTGCGTGAAATCAACATTTTTCTGTTTTCTAAGTGAAATCAACATCCTTGCCGTCAAGCGCTAACGTGAAATCAGCATTTTGACCTATTTAGACCTGAAATCAACATTTTTGAGCTTATACGCTGCGTGAAATTAACATTTTGCTGTTTTCTAAGTGAAATCAACATCCTTGCCGTCACGCGTTAACGTGAAATCAACATTTTTACCTATTTAGACCTGAAATCAACATTTTTGAGCTTATACGCTGCGTGAAATCAACATTTTGCTGTTTTCTAAGTGAAATGAACAACCTTCCCGTCACGGGTTAACATGAAATCAACATTTAAACCTTTTTTGACCTGAAATCAACATTTTTGAGCTTTTACGTTGCGTGAAATTGACATTTTGCTGCTCTCTAAGAGAAATCAACATCCTTGCCGTCGCGCGTTAACATGAGTCAACGTTTTAACCACTTTTGACCTGAAATCAATAAATTTGAGCTTATATAAGTTGCGTGAAATTGACATTTTGCTGGTTTCTAAGTAAAATCAAAGTCCTTGCGGTCGCGGCGGGCCGATCCTTTGTTATAATAAACCGAGGCGAGACTTCGACTTATAACAAAGGCTTGGCTTGGCTATTATAACAAAGGGTCGGCTCTGTTTATCATAACAAAGGCCCGGCTTCGTTTATTTGAAGACCTCGGCGGGAAAAGGGCGCTAGGTATTTTAATCAAAAGTGAACTTTGTCGAAAACGCTCCAAATTTCCCATACAGTTTTGTTTAGGTATGTTTAACAATGTCCCGTAGTTTTTCCGCTAAGCTTCGCTTCGTTTTCGAGATATTGCGTATGCAGAAAAACCACTCGGTTTTCCTAGCGGCGTCTTTATGAACGAAGCAAAAACCAGCGACAAAAATACAGGACCACGTTTTTCTATTACATTGAAGACCGCATGCAAAAATTCAAGCCCTTTCGCGAAAATTTTTTTTTCACCCAAATCGTCACTTAGCATGGTTTTGCACTCACCCCTTCAATGCTCCCTCATCATAGGCCTGCAATGCGTGCAGAGAGCTTTATTGAAGGGGTGAGTGCAAAACCATGCTAAGTGACGATTTGGGTGAAAAAAAAAATTTTCGCGAAAGGGCTTGAATTTTTGCATGTGGTCTTCAATGTAATAGAAAAAGGCGGCCCTGTATTTTTGTCGCTGGTTTTTGCTTCGTTTTCGAGTTATAACGTATGCAAAAATACTTGGCTTTTCCTAGCCATGTCTTTAGGAGTTTATTTGTTGAACAGCAAACAGGCAGACTGTTTATAGTGTATGAAGTCAAAATCAAATCTCACAGCATATATAGAGCGGAAATCTGGGAACAGATTGTTTACATCGGCTATTGTGACGTGAGCACAACACGTGAATCGATCGAGCGGCAAACGAAATACCATCGAACTAAAAAGAGATGTGCCGCATTAGAGCTCTGTCAACTAATATCTTAAGCATTGTGTTAAAGTACCTTGTGTGCCTGCCTGGTGGTTGAGAGGCATCATTAAGCCTCGATAAACCCGTAAGTCATCAGCACGTTTTAAAGAATCAAAATGTGTTCTGAAACTTCGAAGGTAGCTGATATACCGTAATCGTGTTATCGGCGTTCGAAGTCAGATCGAGCCAGGCAGCAAAGTCCAAGAGCAGTTCTTGCCCAAGAAAAATACCCTCTCGTGAGTTGTGGCCCATTTGCCAAGCGTTGCTAGTGTCAAAGTTTGGAAAGCGAGAACTGGTTTTTGACTTATAAAATTTGTCTTGTATCGACCGCCATGTTTTCCCGCGCACGAGGTGTAAAGACCCTTCCCGGCATGCATTGCGATCACGTTCTGCTCGCGTTTCTCGAACTGGTAACTAGATTGTTTCGGCTTTTTTCATTTAAAGATAATAATGGCCAACAAGTAGCGATCGATTGTAACATAGATCTGTGATCCAGGTTGCTTTGATTTTATTTCATATCGGCATGATTTGTAGTGTTTTGAACTTCTGGGATCAGCGGACATGCAGATGTATGGAGACCCGTACGTTGCGCAGAAGGGTTAATTTGTTAAACTGTTAGGCGGTGCGTGACATAAAGCTACGATCGCGTTGGTCGAAAAATATGTATTTATCTCGTGATTTTTAGCCATTTAAGACGTTGCTGTATTTGGAAAAGTGCTTATTTGATGTTTATTTGTTCAGTGCAGATAGTCATTGTCCCAGATAACCAAAGTAAGTTCCAGATGTTAACACTATTTTCCGGCCGCCATATTTTACCTATTTAAACCTGAAATCAACATTTTTGAGCTTATACGTTGCGTGAAATTAACATTTTGCTGTTTTCTAAGTGAAATCAACATCCTTGCCGTCACGCGTTACGTGAAATCAACATTTTTACCTATTTAGACCTGAAATCAACATTTTTGAGCTTATACGCTGCGTGAAATCAACATTTTTCTGTTTTCTAAGTGAAATCAACATCCTTGCCGTCAAGCGCTAACGTGAAATCAGCATTTTGACCTATTTAGACCTGAAATCAACATTTTTGAGCTTATACGCTGCGTGAAATTAACATTTTGCTGTTTTCTAAGTGAAATCAACATCCTTGCCGTCACGCGTTAACGTGAAATCAACATTTTTACCTATTTAGACCTGAAATCAACATTTTTGAGCTTATACGCTGCGTGAAATCAACATTTTGCTGTTTTCTAAGTGAAATGAACAACCTTCCCGTCACGGGTTAACATGAAATCAACATTTAAACCTTTTTTGACCTGAAATCAACATTTTTGAGCTTTTACGTTGCGTGAAATTGACATTTTGCTGCTCTCTAAGAGAAATCAACATCCTTGCCGTCGCGCGTTAACATGAGTCAACGTTTTAACCACTTTTGACCTGAAATCAATAAATTTGAGCTTATATAAGTTGCGTGAAATTGACATTTTGCTGGTTTCTAAGTAAAATCAAAGTCCTTGCGGTCGCGGCGGGCCGATCCTTTGTTATAATAAACCGAGGCGAGACTTCGACTTATAACAAAGGCTTGGCTTGGCTATTATAACAAAGGGTCGGCTCTGTTTATCATAACAAAGGCCCGGCTTCGTTTATTTGAAGACCTCGGCGGGAAAAGGGCGCTAGGTATTTTAATCAAAAGTGAACTTTGTCGAAAACGCTCCAAATTTCCCATACAGTTTTGTTTAGGTATGTTTAACAATGTCCCGTAGTTTTTCCGCTAAGCTTCGCTTCGTTTTCGAGATATTGCGTATGCAGAAAAACCACTCGGTTTTCCTAGCGGCGTCTTTATGAACGAAGCAAAAACCAGCGACAAAAATACAGGACCACGTTTTTCTATTACATTGAAGACCGCATGCAAAAATTCAAGCCCTTTCGCGAAAATTTTTTTTTCACCCAAATCGTCACTTAGCATGGTTTTGCACTCACCCCTTCAATGCTCCCTCATCATAGGCCTGCAATGCGTGCAGAGAGCTTTATTGAAGGGGTGAGTGCAAAACCATGCTAAGTGACGATTTGGGTGAAAAAAAAAATTTTCGCGAAAGGGCTTGAATTTTTGCATGTGGTCTTCAATGTAATAGAAAAAGGCGGCCCTGTATTTTTGTCGCTGGTTTTTGCTTCGTTTTCGAGTTATAACGTATGCAAAAATACTTGGCTTTTCCTAGCCATGTCTTTAGGAGTTTATTTGTTGAACAGCAAACAGGCAGACTGTTTATAGTGTATGAAGTCAAAATCAAATCTCACAGCATATATAGAGCGGAAATCTGGGAACAGATTGTTTACATCGGCTATTGTGACGTGAGCACAACACGTGAATCGATCGAGCGGCAAACGAAATACCATCGAACTAAAAAGAGATGTGCCGCATTAGAGCTCTGTCAACTAATATCTTAAGCATTGTGTTAAAGTACCTTGTGTGCCTGCCTGGTGGTTGAGAGGCATCATTAAGCCTCGATAAACCCGTAAGTCATCAGCACGTTTTAAAGAATCAAAATGTGTTCTGAAACTTCGAAGGTAGCTGATATACCGTAATCGTGTTATCGGCGTTCGAAGTCAGATCGAGCCAGGCAGCAAAGTCCAAGAGCAGTTCTTGCCCAAGAAAAATACCCTCTCGTGAGTTGTGGCCCATTTGCCAAGCGTTGCTAGTGTCAAAGTTTGGAAAGCGAGAACTGGTTTTTGACTTATAAAATTTGTCTTGTATCGACCGCCATGTTTTCCCGCGCACGAGGTGTAAAGACCCTTCCCGGCATGCATTGCGATCACGTTCTGCTCGCGTTTCTCGAACTGGTAACTAGATTGTTTCGGCTTTTTTCATTTAAAGATAATAATGGCCAACAAGTAGCGATCGATTGTAACATAGATCTGTGATCCAGGTTGCTTTGATTTTATTTCATATCGGCATGATTTGTAGTGTTTTGAACTTCTGGGATCAGCGGACATGCAGATGTATGGAGACCCGTACGTTGCGCAGAAGGGTTAATTTGTTAAACTGTTAGGCGGTGCGTGACATAAAGCTACGATCGCGTTGGTCGAAAAATATGTATTTATCTCGTGATTTTTAGCCATTTAAGACGTTGCTGTATTTGGAAAAGTGCTTATTTGATGTTTATTTGTTCAGTGCAGATAGTCATTGTCCCAGATAACCAAAGTAAGTTCCAGATGTTAACACTATTTTCCGGCCGCCATATTTTACCTATTTAAACCTGAAATCAACATTTTTGAGCTTATACGTTGCGTGAAATTAACATTTTGCTGTTTTCTAAGTGAAATCAACATCCTTGCCGTCACGCGTTACGTGAAATCAACATTTTTACCTATTTAGACCTGAAATCAACATTTTTGAGCTTATACGCTGCGTGAAATCAACATTTTTCTGTTTTCTAAGTGAAATCAACATCCTTGCCGTCAAGCGCTAACGTGAAATCAGCATTTTGACCTATTTAGACCTGAAATCAACATTTTTGAGCTTATACGCTGCGTGAAATTAACATTTTGCTGTTTTCTAAGTGAAATCAACATCCTTGCCGTCACGCGTTAACGTGAAATCAACATTTTTACCTATTTAGACCTGAAATCAACATTTTTGAGCTTATACGCTGCGTGAAATCAACATTTTGCTGTTTTCTAAGTGAAATGAACAACCTTCCCGTCACGGGTTAACATGAAATCAACATTTAAACCTTTTTTGACCTGAAATCAACATTTTTGAGCTTTTACGTTGCGTGAAATTGACATTTTGCTGCTCTCTAAGAGAAATCAACATCCTTGCCGTCGCGCGTTAACATGAGTCAACGTTTTAACCACTTTTGACCTGAAATCAATAAATTTGAGCTTATATAAGTTGCGTGAAATTGACATTTTGCTGGTTTCTAAGTAAAATCAAAGTCCTTGCGGTCGCGGCGGGCCGATCCTTTGTTATAATAAACCGAGGCGAGACTTCGACTTATAACAAAGGCTTGGCTTGGCTATTATAACAAAGGGTCGGCTCTGTTTATCATAACAAAGGCCCGGCTTCGTTTATTTGAAGACCTCGGCGGGAAAAGGGCGCTAGGTATTTTAATCAAAAGTGAACTTTGTCGAAAACGCTCCAAATTTCCCATACAGTTTTGTTTAGGTATGTTTAACAATGTCCCGTAGTTTTTCCGCTAAGCTTCGCTTCGTTTTCGAGATATTGCGTATGCAGAAAAACCACTCGGTTTTCCTAGCGGCGTCTTTATGAACGAAGCAAAAACCAGCGACAAAAATACAGGACCACGTTTTTCTATTACATTGAAGACCGCATGCAAAAATTCAAGCCCTTTCGCGAAAATTTTTTTTTCACCCAAATCGTCACTTAGCATGGTTTTGCACTCACCCCTTCAATGCTCCCTCATCATAGGCCTGCAATGCGTGCAGAGAGCTTTATTGAAGGGGTGAGTGCAAAACCATGCTAAGTGACGATTTGGGTGAAAAAAAAAATTTTCGCGAAAGGGCTTGAATTTTTGCATGTGGTCTTCAATGTAATAGAAAAAGGCGGCCCTGTATTTTTGTCGCTGGTTTTTGCTTCGTTTTCGAGTTATAACGTATGCAAAAATACTTGGCTTTTCCTAGCCATGTCTTTAGGAGTTTATTTGTTGAACAGCAAACAGGCAGACTGTTTATAGTGTATGAAGTCAAAATCAAATCTCACAGCATATATAGAGCGGAAATCTGGGAACAGATTGTTTACATCGGCTATTGTGACGTGAGCACAACACGTGAATCGATCGAGCGGCAAACGAAATACCATCGAACTAAAAAGAGATGTGCCGCATTAGAGCTCTGTCAACTAATATCTTAAGCATTGTGTTAAAGTACCTTGTGTGCCTGCCTGGTGGTTGAGAGGCATCATTAAGCCTCGATAAACCCGTAAGTCATCAGCACGTTTTAAAGAATCAAAATGTGTTCTGAAACTTCGAAGGTAGCTGATATACCGTAATCGTGTTATCGGCGTTCGAAGTCAGATCGAGCCAGGCAGCAAAGTCCAAGAGCAGTTCTTGCCCAAGAAAAATACCCTCTCGTGAGTTGTGGCCCATTTGCCAAGCGTTGCTAGTGTCAAAGTTTGGAAAGCGAGAACTGGTTTTTGACTTATAAAATTTGTCTTGTATCGACCGCCATGTTTTCCCGCGCACGAGGTGTAAAGACCCTTCCCGGCATGCATTGCGATCACGTTCTGCTCGCGTTTCTCGAACTGGTAACTAGATTGTTTCGGCTTTTTTCATTTAAAGATAATAATGGCCAACAAGTAGCGATCGATTGTAACATAGATCTGTGATCCAGGTTGCTTTGATTTTATTTCATATCGGCATGATTTGTAGTGTTTTGAACTTCTGGGATCAGCGGACATGCAGATGTATGGAGACCCGTACGTTGCGCAGAAGGGTTAATTTGTTAAACTGTTAGGCGGTGCGTGACATAAAGCTACGATCGCGTTGGTCGAAAAATATGTATTTATCTCGTGATTTTTAGCCATTTAAGACGTTGCTGTATTTGGAAAAGTGCTTATTTGATGTTTATTTGTTCAGTGCAGATAGTCATTGTCCCAGATAACCAAAGTAAGTTCCAGATGTTAACACTATTTTCCGGCCGCCATATTTTACCTATTTAAACCTGAAATCAACATTTTTGAGCTTATACGTTGCGTGAAATTAACATTTTGCTGTTTTCTAAGTGAAATCAACATCCTTGCCGTCACGCGTTACGTGAAATCAACATTTTTACCTATTTAGACCTGAAATCAACATTTTTGAGCTTATACGCTGCGTGAAATCAACATTTTTCTGTTTTCTAAGTGAAATCAACATCCTTGCCGTCAAGCGCTAACGTGAAATCAGCATTTTGACCTATTTAGACCTGAAATCAACATTTTTGAGCTTATACGCTGCGTGAAATTAACATTTTGCTGTTTTCTAAGTGAAATCAACATCCTTGCCGTCACGCGTTAACGTGAAATCAACATTTTTACCTATTTAGACCTGAAATCAACATTTTTGAGCTTATACGCTGCGTGAAATCAACATTTTGCTGTTTTCTAAGTGAAATGAACAACCTTCCCGTCACGGGTTAACATGAAATCAACATTTAAACCTTTTTTGACCTGAAATCAACATTTTTGAGCTTTTACGTTGCGTGAAATTGACATTTTGCTGCTCTCTAAGAGAAATCAACATCCTTGCCGTCGCGCGTTAACATGAGTCAACGTTTTAACCACTTTTGACCTGAAATCAATAAATTTGAGCTTATATAAGTTGCGTGAAATTGACATTTTGCTGGTTTCTAAGTAAAATCAAAGTCCTTGCGGTCGCGGCGGGCCGATCCTTTGTTATAATAAACCGAGGCGAGACTTCGACTTATAACAAAGGCTTGGCTTGGCTATTATAACAAAGGGTCGGCTCTGTTTATCATAACAAAGGCCCGGCTTCGTTTATTTGAAGACCTCGGCGGGAAAAGGGCGCTAGGTATTTTAATCAAAAGTGAACTTTGTCGAAAACGCTCCAAATTTCCCATACAGTTTTGTTTAGGTATGTTTAACAATGTCCCGTAGTTTTTCCGCTAAGCTTCGCTTCGTTTTCGAGATATTGCGTATGCAGAAAAACCACTCGGTTTTCCTAGCGGCGTCTTTATGAACGAAGCAAAAACCAGCGACAAAAATACAGGACCACGTTTTTCTATTACATTGAAGACCGCATGCAAAAATTCAAGCCCTTTCGCGAAAATTTTTTTTTCACCCAAATCGTCACTTAGCATGGTTTTGCACTCACCCCTTCAATGCTCCCTCATCATAGGCCTGCAATGCGTGCAGAGAGCTTTATTGAAGGGGTGAGTGCAAAACCATGCTAAGTGACGATTTGGGTGAAAAAAAAAATTTTCGCGAAAGGGCTTGAATTTTTGCATGTGGTCTTCAATGTAATAGAAAAAGGCGGCCCTGTATTTTTGTCGCTGGTTTTTGCTTCGTTTTCGAGTTATAACGTATGCAAAAATACTTGGCTTTTCCTAGCCATGTCTTTAGGAGTTTATTTGTTGAACAGCAAACAGGCAGACTGTTTATAGTGTATGAAGTCAAAATCAAATCTCACAGCATATATAGAGCGGAAATCTGGGAACAGATTGTTTACATCGGCTATTGTGACGTGAGCACAACACGTGAATCGATCGAGCGGCAAACGAAATACCATCGAACTAAAAAGAGATGTGCCGCATTAGAGCTCTGTCAACTAATATCTTAAGCATTGTGTTAAAGTACCTTGTGTGCCTGCCTGGTGGTTGAGAGGCATCATTAAGCCTCGATAAACCCGTAAGTCATCAGCACGTTTTAAAGAATCAAAATGTGTTCTGAAACTTCGAAGGTAGCTGATATACCGTAATCGTGTTATCGGCGTTCGAAGTCAGATCGAGCCAGGCAGCAAAGTCCAAGAGCAGTTCTTGCCCAAGAAAAATACCCTCTCGTGAGTTGTGGCCCATTTGCCAAGCGTTGCTAGTGTCAAAGTTTGGAAAGCGAGAACTGGTTTTTGACTTATAAAATTTGTCTTGTATCGACCGCCATGTTTTCCCGCGCACGAGGTGTAAAGACCCTTCCCGGCATGCATTGCGATCACGTTCTGCTCGCGTTTCTCGAACTGGTAACTAGATTGTTTCGGCTTTTTTCATTTAAAGATAATAATGGCCAACAAGTAGCGATCGATTGTAACATAGATCTGTGATCCAGGTTGCTTTGATTTTATTTCATATCGGCATGATTTGTAGTGTTTTGAACTTCTGGGATCAGCGGACATGCAGATGTATGGAGACCCGTACGTTGCGCAGAAGGGTTAATTTGTTAAACTGTTAGGCGGTGCGTGACATAAAGCTACGATCGCGTTGGTCGAAAAATATGTATTTATCTCGTGATTTTTAGCCATTTAAGACGTTGCTGTATTTGGAAAAGTGCTTATTTGATGTTTATTTGTTCAGTGCAGATAGTCATTGTCCCAGATAACCAAAGTAAGTTCCAGATGTTAACACTATTTTCCGGCCGCCATATTTTACCTATTTAAACCTGAAATCAACATTTTTGAGCTTATACGTTGCGTGAAATTAACATTTTGCTGTTTTCTAAGTGAAATCAACATCCTTGCCGTCACGCGTTACGTGAAATCAACATTTTTACCTATTTAGACCTGAAATCAACATTTTTGAGCTTATACGCTGCGTGAAATCAACATTTTTCTGTTTTCTAAGTGAAATCAACATCCTTGCCGTCAAGCGCTAACGTGAAATCAGCATTTTGACCTATTTAGACCTGAAATCAACATTTTTGAGCTTATACGCTGCGTGAAATTAACATTTTGCTGTTTTCTAAGTGAAATCAACATCCTTGCCGTCACGCGTTAACGTGAAATCAACATTTTTACCTATTTAGACCTGAAATCAACATTTTTGAGCTTATACGCTGCGTGAAATCAACATTTTGCTGTTTTCTAAGTGAAATGAACAACCTTCCCGTCACGGGTTAACATGAAATCAACATTTAAACCTTTTTTGACCTGAAATCAACATTTTTGAGCTTTTACGTTGCGTGAAATTGACATTTTGCTGCTCTCTAAGAGAAATCAACATCCTTGCCGTCGCGCGTTAACATGAGTCAACGTTTTAACCACTTTTGACCTGAAATCAATAAATTTGAGCTTATATAAGTTGCGTGAAATTGACATTTTGCTGGTTTCTAAGTAAAATCAAAGTCCTTGCGGTCGCGGCGGGCCGATCCTTTGTTATAATAAACCGAGGCGAGACTTCGACTTATAACAAAGGCTTGGCTTGGCTATTATAACAAAGGGTCGGCTCTGTTTATCATAACAAAGGCCCGGCTTCGTTTATTTGAAGACCTCGGCGGGAAAAGGGCGCTAGGTATTTTAATCAAAAGTGAACTTTGTCGAAAACGCTCCAAATTTCCCATACAGTTTTGTTTAGGTATGTTTAACAATGTCCCGTAGTTTTTCCGCTAAGCTTCGCTTCGTTTTCGAGATATTGCGTATGCAGAAAAACCACTCGGTTTTCCTAGCGGCGTCTTTATGAACGAAGCAAAAACCAGCGACAAAAATACAGGACCACGTTTTTCTATTACATTGAAGACCGCATGCAAAAATTCAAGCCCTTTCGCGAAAATTTTTTTTTCACCCAAATCGTCACTTAGCATGGTTTTGCACTCACCCCTTCAATGCTCCCTCATCATAGGCCTGCAATGCGTGCAGAGAGCTTTATTGAAGGGGTGAGTGCAAAACCATGCTAAGTGACGATTTGGGTGAAAAAAAAAATTTTCGCGAAAGGGCTTGAATTTTTGCATGTGGTCTTCAATGTAATAGAAAAAGGCGGCCCTGTATTTTTGTCGCTGGTTTTTGCTTCGTTTTCGAGTTATAACGTATGCAAAAATACTTGGCTTTTCCTAGCCATGTCTTTAGGAGTTTATTTGTTGAACAGCAAACAGGCAGACTGTTTATAGTGTATGAAGTCAAAATCAAATCTCACAGCATATATAGAGCGGAAATCTGGGAACAGATTGTTTACATCGGCTATTGTGACGTGAGCACAACACGTGAATCGATCGAGCGGCAAACGAAATACCATCGAACTAAAAAGAGATGTGCCGCATTAGAGCTCTGTCAACTAATATCTTAAGCATTGTGTTAAAGTACCTTGTGTGCCTGCCTGGTGGTTGAGAGGCATCATTAAGCCTCGATAAACCCGTAAGTCATCAGCACGTTTTAAAGAATCAAAATGTGTTCTGAAACTTCGAAGGTAGCTGATATACCGTAATCGTGTTATCGGCGTTCGAAGTCAGATCGAGCCAGGCAGCAAAGTCCAAGAGCAGTTCTTGCCCAAGAAAAATACCCTCTCGTGAGTTGTGGCCCATTTGCCAAGCGTTGCTAGTGTCAAAGTTTGGAAAGCGAGAACTGGTTTTTGACTTATAAAATTTGTCTTGTATCGACCGCCATGTTTTCCCGCGCACGAGGTGTAAAGACCCTTCCCGGCATGCATTGCGATCACGTTCTGCTCGCGTTTCTCGAACTGGTAACTAGATTGTTTCGGCTTTTTTCATTTAAAGATAATAATGGCCAACAAGTAGCGATCGATTGTAACATAGATCTGTGATCCAGGTTGCTTTGATTTTATTTCATATCGGCATGATTTGTAGTGTTTTGAACTTCTGGGATCAGCGGACATGCAGATGTATGGAGACCCGTACGTTGCGCAGAAGGGTTAATTTGTTAAACTGTTAGGCGGTGCGTGACATAAAGCTACGATCGCGTTGGTCGAAAAATATGTATTTATCTCGTGATTTTTAGCCATTTAAGACGTTGCTGTATTTGGAAAAGTGCTTATTTGATGTTTATTTGTTCAGTGCAGATAGTCATTGTCCCAGATAACCAAAGTAAGTTCCAGATGTTAACACTATTTTCCGGCCGCCATATTTTACCTATTTAAACCTGAAATCAACATTTTTGAGCTTATACGTTGCGTGAAATTAACATTTTGCTGTTTTCTAAGTGAAATCAACATCCTTGCCGTCACGCGTTACGTGAAATCAACATTTTTACCTATTTAGACCTGAAATCAACATTTTTGAGCTTATACGCTGCGTGAAATCAACATTTTTCTGTTTTCTAAGTGAAATCAACATCCTTGCCGTCAAGCGCTAACGTGAAATCAGCATTTTGACCTATTTAGACCTGAAATCAACATTTTTGAGCTTATACGCTGCGTGAAATTAACATTTTGCTGTTTTCTAAGTGAAATCAACATCCTTGCCGTCACGCGTTAACGTGAAATCAACATTTTTACCTATTTAGACCTGAAATCAACATTTTTGAGCTTATACGCTGCGTGAAATCAACATTTTGCTGTTTTCTAAGTGAAATGAACAACCTTCCCGTCACGGGTTAACATGAAATCAACATTTAAACCTTTTTTGACCTGAAATCAACATTTTTGAGCTTTTACGTTGCGTGAAATTGACATTTTGCTGCTCTCTAAGAGAAATCAACATCCTTGCCGTCGCGCGTTAACATGAGTCAACGTTTTAACCACTTTTGACCTGAAATCAATAAATTTGAGCTTATATAAGTTGCGTGAAATTGACATTTTGCTGGTTTCTAAGTAAAATCAAAGTCCTTGCGGTCGCGGCGGGCCGATCCTTTGTTATAATAAACCGAGGCGAGACTTCGACTTATAACAAAGGCTTGGCTTGGCTATTATAACAAAGGGTCGGCTCTGTTTATCATAACAAAGGCCCGGCTTCGTTTATTTGAAGACCTCGGCGGGAAAAGGGCGCTAGGTATTTTAATCAAAAGTGAACTTTGTCGAAAACGCTCCAAATTTCCCATACAGTTTTGTTTAGGTATGTTTAACAATGTCCCGTAGTTTTTCCGCTAAGCTTCGCTTCGTTTTCGAGATATTGCGTATGCAGAAAAACCACTCGGTTTTCCTAGCGGCGTCTTTATGAACGAAGCAAAAACCAGCGACAAAAATACAGGACCACGTTTTTCTATTACATTGAAGACCGCATGCAAAAATTCAAGCCCTTTCGCGAAAATTTTTTTTTCACCCAAATCGTCACTTAGCATGGTTTTGCACTCACCCCTTCAATGCTCCCTCATCATAGGCCTGCAATGCGTGCAGAGAGCTTTATTGAAGGGGTGAGTGCAAAACCATGCTAAGTGACGATTTGGGTGAAAAAAAAAATTTTCGCGAAAGGGCTTGAATTTTTGCATGTGGTCTTCAATGTAATAGAAAAAGGCGGCCCTGTATTTTTGTCGCTGGTTTTTGCTTCGTTTTCGAGTTATAACGTATGCAAAAATACTTGGCTTTTCCTAGCCATGTCTTTAGGAGTTTATTTGTTGAACAGCAAACAGGCAGACTGTTTATAGTGTATGAAGTCAAAATCAAATCTCACAGCATATATAGAGCGGAAATCTGGGAACAGATTGTTTACATCGGCTATTGTGACGTGAGCACAACACGTGAATCGATCGAGCGGCAAACGAAATACCATCGAACTAAAAAGAGATGTGCCGCATTAGAGCTCTGTCAACTAATATCTTAAGCATTGTGTTAAAGTACCTTGTGTGCCTGCCTGGTGGTTGAGAGGCATCATTAAGCCTCGATAAACCCGTAAGTCATCAGCACGTTTTAAAGAATCAAAATGTGTTCTGAAACTTCGAAGGTAGCTGATATACCGTAATCGTGTTATCGGCGTTCGAAGTCAGATCGAGCCAGGCAGCAAAGTCCAAGAGCAGTTCTTGCCCAAGAAAAATACCCTCTCGTGAGTTGTGGCCCATTTGCCAAGCGTTGCTAGTGTCAAAGTTTGGAAAGCGAGAACTGGTTTTTGACTTATAAAATTTGTCTTGTATCGACCGCCATGTTTTCCCGCGCACGAGGTGTAAAGACCCTTCCCGGCATGCATTGCGATCACGTTCTGCTCGCGTTTCTCGAACTGGTAACTAGATTGTTTCGGCTTTTTTCATTTAAAGATAATAATGGCCAACAAGTAGCGATCGATTGTAACATAGATCTGTGATCCAGGTTGCTTTGATTTTATTTCATATCGGCATGATTTGTAGTGTTTTGAACTTCTGGGATCAGCGGACATGCAGATGTATGGAGACCCGTACGTTGCGCAGAAGGGTTAATTTGTTAAACTGTTAGGCGGTGCGTGACATAAAGCTACGATCGCGTTGGTCGAAAAATATGTATTTATCTCGTGATTTTTAGCCATTTAAGACGTTGCTGTATTTGGAAAAGTGCTTATTTGATGTTTATTTGTTCAGTGCAGATAGTCATTGTCCCAGATAACCAAAGTAAGTTCCAGATGTTAACACTATTTTCCGGCCGCCATATTTTACCTATTTAAACCTGAAATCAACATTTTTGAGCTTATACGTTGCGTGAAATTAACATTTTGCTGTTTTCTAAGTGAAATCAACATCCTTGCCGTCACGCGTTACGTGAAATCAACATTTTTACCTATTTAGACCTGAAATCAACATTTTTGAGCTTATACGCTGCGTGAAATCAACATTTTTCTGTTTTCTAAGTGAAATCAACATCCTTGCCGTCAAGCGCTAACGTGAAATCAGCATTTTGACCTATTTAGACCTGAAATCAACATTTTTGAGCTTATACGCTGCGTGAAATTAACATTTTGCTGTTTTCTAAGTGAAATCAACATCCTTGCCGTCACGCGTTAACGTGAAATCAACATTTTTACCTATTTAGACCTGAAATCAACATTTTTGAGCTTATACGCTGCGTGAAATCAACATTTTGCTGTTTTCTAAGTGAAATGAACAACCTTCCCGTCACGGGTTAACATGAAATCAACATTTAAACCTTTTTTGACCTGAAATCAACATTTTTGAGCTTTTACGTTGCGTGAAATTGACATTTTGCTGCTCTCTAAGAGAAATCAACATCCTTGCCGTCGCGCGTTAACATGAGTCAACGTTTTAACCACTTTTGACCTGAAATCAATAAATTTGAGCTTATATAAGTTGCGTGAAATTGACATTTTGCTGGTTTCTAAGTAAAATCAAAGTCCTTGCGGTCGCGGCGGGCCGATCCTTTGTTATAATAAACCGAGGCGAGACTTCGACTTATAACAAAGGCTTGGCTTGGCTATTATAACAAAGGGTCGGCTCTGTTTATCATAACAAAGGCCCGGCTTCGTTTATTTGAAGACCTCGGCGGGAAAAGGGCGCTAGGTATTTTAATCAAAAGTGAACTTTGTCGAAAACGCTCCAAATTTCCCATACAGTTTTGTTTAGGTATGTTTAACAATGTCCCGTAGTTTTTCCGCTAAGCTTCGCTTCGTTTTCGAGATATTGCGTATGCAGAAAAACCACTCGGTTTTCCTAGCGGCGTCTTTATGAACGAAGCAAAAACCAGCGACAAAAATACAGGACCACGTTTTTCTATTACATTGAAGACCGCATGCAAAAATTCAAGCCCTTTCGCGAAAATTTTTTTTTCACCCAAATTGTCACTTAGCATGGTTTTGCACTCACCCCTTCAATGCTCCCTCATCATAGGCCTGCAATGCGTGCAGAGAGCTTTATTGAAGGGGTGAGTGCAAAACCATGCTAAGTGACGATTTGGGTGAAAAAAAAAATTTTCGCGAAAGGGCTTGAATTTTTGCATGTGGTCTTCAATGTAATAGAAAAAGGCGGCCCTGTATTTTTGTCGCTGGTTTTTGCTTCGTTTTCGAGTTATAACGTATGCAAAAATACTTGGCTTTTCCTAGCCATGTCTTTAGGAGTTTATTTGTTGAACAGCAAACAGGCAGACTGTTTATAGTGTATGAAGTCAAAATCAAATCTCACAGCATATATAGAGCGGAAATCTGGGAACAGATTGTTTACATCGGCTATTGTGACGTGAGCACAACACGTGAATCGATCGAGCGGCAAACGAAATACCATCGAACTAAAAAGAGATGTGCCGCATTAGAGCTCTGTCAACTAATATCTTAAGCATTGTGTTAAAGTACCTTGTGTGCCTGCCTGGTGGTTGAGAGGCATCATTAAGCCTCGATAAACCCGTAAGTCATCAGCACGTTTTAAAGAATCAAAATGTGTTCTGAAACTTCGAAGGTAGCTGATATACCGTAATCGTGTTATCGGCGTTCGAAGTCAGATCGAGCCAGGCAGCAAAGTCCAAGAGCAGTTCTTGCCCAAGAAAAATACCCTCTCGTGAGTTGTGGCCCATTTGCCAAGCGTTGCTAGTGTCAAAGTTTGGAAAGCGAGAACTGGTTTTTGACTTATAAAATTTGTCTTGTATCGACCGCCATGTTTTCCCGCGCACGAGGTGTAAAGACCCTTCCCGGCATGCATTGCGATCACGTTCTGCTCGCGTTTCTCGAACTGGTAACTAGATTGTTTCGGCTTTTTTCATTTAAAGATAATAATGGCCAACAAGTAGCGATCGATTGTAACATAGATCTGTGATCCAGGTTGCTTTGATTTTATTTCATATCGGCATGATTTGTAGTGTTTTGAACTTCTGGGATCAGCGGACATGCAGATGTATGGAGACCCGTACGTTGCGCAGAAGGGTTAATTTGTTAAACTGTTAGGCGGTGCGTGACATAAAGCTACGATCGCGTTGGTCGAAAAATATGTATTTATCTCGTGATTTTTAGCCATTTAAGACGTTGCTGTATTTGGAAAAGTGCTTATTTGATGTTTATTTGTTCAGTGCAGATAGTCATTGTCCCAGATAACCAAAGTAAGTTCCAGATGTTAACACTATTTTCCGGCCGCCATATTTTACCTATTTAAACCTGAAATCAACATTTTTGAGCTTATACGTTGCGTGAAATTAACATTTTGCTGTTTTCTAAGTGAAATCAACATCCTTGCCGTCACGCGTTACGTGAAATCAACATTTTTACCTATTTAGACCTGAAATCAACATTTTTGAGCTTATACGCTGCGTGAAATCAACATTTTTCTGTTTTCTAAGTGAAATCAACATCCTTGCCGTCAAGCGCTAACGTGAAATCAGCATTTTGACCTATTTAGACCTGAAATCAACATTTTTGAGCTTATACGCTGCGTGAAATTAACATTTTGCTGTTTTCTAAGTGAAATCAACATCCTTGCCGTCACGCGTTAACGTGAAATCAACATTTTTACCTATTTAGACCTGAAATCAACATTTTTGAGCTTATACGCTGCGTGAAATCAACATTTTGCTGTTTTCTAAGTGAAATGAACAACCTTCCCGTCACGGGTTAACATGAAATCAACATTTAAACCTTTTTTGACCTGAAATCAACATTTTTGAGCTTTTACGTTGCGTGAAATTGACATTTTGCTGCTCTCTAAGAGAAATCAACATCCTTGCCGTCGCGCGTTAACATGAGTCAACGTTTTAACCACTTTTGACCTGAAATCAATAAATTTGAGCTTATATAAGTTGCGTGAAATTGACATTTTGCTGGTTTCTAAGTAAAATCAAAGTCCTTGCGGTCGCGGCGGGCCGATCCTTTGTTATAATAAACCGAGGCGAGACTTCGACTTATAACAAAGGCTTGGCTTGGCTATTATAACAAAGGGTCGGCTCTGTTTATCATAACAAAGGCCCGGCTTCGTTTATTTGAAGACCTCGGCGGGAAAAGGGCGCTAGGTATTTTAATCAAAAGTGAACTTTGTCGAAAACGCTCCAAATTTCCCATACAGTTTTGTTTAGGTATGTTTAACAATGTCCCGTAGTTTTTCCGCTAAGCTTCGCTTCGTTTTCGAGATATTGCGTATGCAGAAAAACCACTCGGTTTTCCTAGCGGCGTCTTTATGAACGAAGCAAAAACCAGCGACAAAAATACAGGACCACGTTTTTCTATTACATTGAAGACCGCATGCAAAAATTCAAGCCCTTTCGCGAAAATTTTTTTTTCACCCAAATCGTCACTTAGCATGGTTTTGCACTCACCCCTTCAATGCTCCCTCATCATAGGCCTGCAATGCGTGCAGAGAGCTTTATTGAAGGGGTGAGTGCAAAACCATGCTAAGTGACGATTTGGGTGAAAAAAAAAATTTTCGCGAAAGGGCTTGAATTTTTGCATGTGGTCTTCAATGTAATAGAAAAAGGCGGCCCTGTATTTTTGTCGCTGGTTTTTGCTTCGTTTTCGAGTTATAACGTATGCAAAAATACTTGGCTTTTCCTAGCCATGTCTTTAGGAGTTTATTTGTTGAACAGCAAACAGGCAGACTGTTTATAGTGTATGAAGTCAAAATCAAATCTCACAGCATATATAGAGCGGAAATCTGGGAACAGATTGTTTACATCGGCTATTGTGACGTGAGCACAACACGTGAATCGATCGAGCGGCAAACGAAATACCATCGAACTAAAAAGAGATGTGCCGCATTAGAGCTCTGTCAACTAATATCTTAAGCATTGTGTTAAAGTACCTTGTGTGCCTGCCTGGTGGTTGAGAGGCATCATTAAGCCTCGATAAACCCGTAAGTCATCAGCACGTTTTAAAGAATCAAAATGTGTTCTGAAACTTCGAAGGTAGCTGATATACCGTAATCGTGTTATCGGCGTTCGAAGTCAGATCGAGCCAGGCAGCAAAGTCCAAGAGCAGTTCTTGCCCAAGAAAAATACCCTCTCGTGAGTTGTGGCCCATTTGCCAAGCGTTGCTAGTGTCAAAGTTTGGAAAGCGAGAACTGGTTTTTGACTTATAAAATTTGTCTTGTATCGACCGCCATGTTTTCCCGCGCACGAGGTGTAAAGACCCTTCCCGGCATGCATTGCGATCACGTTCTGCTCGCGTTTCTCGAACTGGTAACTAGATTGTTTCGGCTTTTTTCATTTAAAGATAATAATGGCCAACAAGTAGCGATCGATTGTAACATAGATCTGTGATCCAGGTTGCTTTGATTTTATTTCATATCGGCATGATTTGTAGTGTTTTGAACTTCTGGGATCAGCGGACATGCAGATGTATGGAGACCCGTACGTTGCGCAGAAGGGTTAATTTGTTAAACTGTTAGGCGGTGCGTGACATAAAGCTACGATCGCGTTGGTCGAAAAATATGTATTTATCTCGTGATTTTTAGCCATTTAAGACGTTGCTGTATTTGGAAAAGTGCTTATTTGATGTTTATTTGTTCAGTGCAGATAGTCATTGTCCCAGATAACCAAAGTAAGTTCCAGATGTTAACACTATTTTCCGGCCGCCATATTTTACCTATTTAAACCTGAAATCAACATTTTTGAGCTTATACGTTGCGTGAAATTAACATTTTGCTGTTTTCTAAGTGAAATCAACATCCTTGCCGTCACGCGTTACGTGAAATCAACATTTTTACCTATTTAGACCTGAAATCAACATTTTTGAGCTTATACGCTGCGTGAAATCAACATTTTTCTGTTTTCTAAGTGAAATCAACATCCTTGCCGTCAAGCGCTAACGTGAAATCAGCATTTTGACCTATTTAGACCTGAAATCAACATTTTTGAGCTTATACGCTGCGTGAAATTAACATTTTGCTGTTTTCTAAGTGAAATCAACATCCTTGCCGTCACGCGTTAACGTGAAATCAACATTTTTACCTATTTAGACCTGAAATCAACATTTTTGAGCTTATACGCTGCGTGAAATCAACATTTTGCTGTTTTCTAAGTGAAATGAACAACCTTCCCGTCACGGGTTAACATGAAATCAACATTTAAACCTTTTTTGACCTGAAATCAACATTTTTGAGCTTTTACGTTGCGTGAAATTGACATTTTGCTGCTCTCTAAGAGAAATCAACATCCTTGCCGTCGCGCGTTAACATGAGTCAACGTTTTAACCACTTTTGACCTGAAATCAATAAATTTGAGCTTATATAAGTTGCGTGAAATTGACATTTTGCTGGTTTCTAAGTAAAATCAAAGTCCTTGCGGTCGCGGCGGGCCGATCCTTTGTTATAATAAACCGAGGCGAGACTTCGACTTATAACAAAGGCTTGGCTTGGCTATTATAACAAAGGGTCGGCTCTGTTTATCATAACAAAGGCCCGGCTTCGTTTATTTGAAGACCTCGGCGGGAAAAGGGCGCTAGGTATTTTAATCAAAAGTGAACTTTGTCGAAAACGCTCCAAATTTCCCATACAGTTTTGTTTAGGTATGTTTAACAATGTCCCGTAGTTTTTCCGCTAAGCTTCGCTTCGTTTTCGAGATATTGCGTATGCAGAAAAACCACTCGGTTTTCCTAGCGGCGTCTTTATGAACGAAGCAAAAACCAGCGACAAAAATACAGGACCACGTTTTTCTATTACATTGAAGACCGCATGCAAAAATTCAAGCCCTTTCGCGAAAATTTTTTTTTCACCCAAATCGTCACTTAGCATGGTTTTGCACTCACCCCTTCAATGCTCCCTCATCATAGGCCTGCAATGCGTGCAGAGAGCTTTATTGAAGGGGTGAGTGCAAAACCATGCTAAGTGACGATTTGGGTGAAAAAAAAAATTTTCGCGAAAGGGCTTGAATTTTTGCATGTGGTCTTCAATGTAATAGAAAAAGGCGGCCCTGTATTTTTGTCGCTGGTTTTTGCTTCGTTTTCGAGTTATAACGTATGCAAAAATACTTGGCTTTTCCTAGCCATGTCTTTAGGAGTTTATTTGTTGAACAGCAAACAGGCAGACTGTTTATAGTGTATGAAGTCAAAATCAAATCTCACAGCATATATAGAGCGGAAATCTGGGAACAGATTGTTTACATCGGCTATTGTGACGTGAGCACAACACGTGAATCGATCGAGCGGCAAACGAAATACCATCGAACTAAAAAGAGATGTGCCGCATTAGAGCTCTGTCAACTAATATCTTAAGCATTGTGTTAAAGTACCTTGTGTGCCTGCCTGGTGGTTGAGAGGCATCATTAAGCCTCGATAAACCCGTAAGTCATCAGCACGTTTTAAAGAATCAAAATGTGTTCTGAAACTTCGAAGGTAGCTGATATACCGTAATCGTGTTATCGGCGTTCGAAGTCAGATCGAGCCAGGCAGCAAAGTCCAAGAGCAGTTCTTGCCCAAGAAAAATACCCTCTCGTGAGTTGTGGCCCATTTGCCAAGCGTTGCTAGTGTCAAAGTTTGGAAAGCGAGAACTGGTTTTTGACTTATAAAATTTGTCTTGTATCGACCGCCATGTTTTCCCGCGCACGAGGTGTAAAGACCCTTCCCGGCATGCATTGCGATCACGTTCTGCTCGCGTTTCTCGAACTGGTAACTAGATTGTTTCGGCTTTTTTCATTTAAAGATAATAATGGCCAACAAGTAGCGATCGATTGTAACATAGATCTGTGATCCAGGTTGCTTTGATTTTATTTCATATCGGCATGATTTGTAGTGTTTTGAACTTCTGGGATCAGCGGACATGCAGATGTATGGAGACCCGTACGTTGCGCAGAAGGGTTAATTTGTTAAACTGTTAGGCGGTGCGTGACATAAAGCTACGATCGCGTTGGTCGAAAAATATGTATTTATCTCGTGATTTTTAGCCATTTAAGACGTTGCTGTATTTGGAAAAGTGCTTATTTGATGTTTATTTGTTCAGTGCAGATAGTCATTGTCCCAGATAACCAAAGTAAGTTCCAGATGTTAACACTATTTTCCGGCCGCCATATTTTACCTATTTAAACCTGAAATCAACATTTTTGAGCTTATACGTTGCGTGAAATTAACATTTTGCTGTTTTCTAAGTGAAATCAACATCCTTGCCGTCACGCGTTACGTGAAATCAACATTTTTACCTATTTAGACCTGAAATCAACATTTTTGAGCTTATACGCTGCGTGAAATCAACATTTTTCTGTTTTCTAAGTGAAATCAACATCCTTGCCGTCAAGCGCTAACGTGAAATCAGCATTTTGACCTATTTAGACCTGAAATCAACATTTTTGAGCTTATACGCTGCGTGAAATTAACATTTTGCTGTTTTCTAAGTGAAATCAACATCCTTGCCGTCACGCGTTAACGTGAAATCAACATTTTTACCTATTTAGACCTGAAATCAACATTTTTGAGCTTATACGCTGCGTGAAATCAACATTTTGCTGTTTTCTAAGTGAAATGAACAACCTTCCCGTCACGGGTTAACATGAAATCAACATTTAAACCTTTTTTGACCTGAAATCAACATTTTTGAGCTTTTACGTTGCGTGAAATTGACATTTTGCTGCTCTCTAAGAGAAATCAACATCCTTGCCGTCGCGCGTTAACATGAGTCAACGTTTTAACCACTTTTGACCTGAAATCAATAAATTTGAGCTTATATAAGTTGCGTGAAATTGACATTTTGCTGGTTTCTAAGTAAAATCAAAGTCCTTGCGGTCGCGGCGGGCCGATCCTTTGTTATAATAAACCGAGGCGAGACTTCGACTTATAACAAAGGCTTGGCTTGGCTATTATAACAAAGGGTCGGCTCTGTTTATCATAACAAAGGCCCGGCTTCGTTTATTTGAAGACCTCGGCGGGAAAAGGGCGCTAGGTATTTTAATCAAAAGTGAACTTTGTCGAAAACGCTCCAAATTTCCCATACAGTTTTGTTTAGGTATGTTTAACAATGTCCCGTAGTTTTTCCGCTAAGCTTCGCTTCGTTTTCGAGATATTGCGTATGCAGAAAAACCACTCGGTTTTCCTAGCGGCGTCTTTATGAACGAAGCAAAAACCAGCGACAAAAATACAGGACCACGTTTTTCTATTACATTGAAGACCGCATGCAAAAATTCAAGCCCTTTCGCGAAAATTTTTTTTTCACCCAAATCGTCACTTAGCATGGTTTTGCACTCACCCCTTCAATGCTCCCTCATCATAGGCCTGCAATGCGTGCAGAGAGCTTTATTGAAGGGGTGAGTGCAAAACCATGCTAAGTGACGATTTGGGTGAAAAAAAAAATTTTCGCGAAAGGGCTTGAATTTTTGCATGTGGTCTTCAATGTAATAGAAAAAGGCGGCCCTGTATTTTTGTCGCTGGTTTTTGCTTCGTTTTCGAGTTATAACGTATGCAAAAATACTTGGCTTTTCCTAGCCATGTCTTTAGGAGTTTATTTGTTGAACAGCAAACAGGCAGACTGTTTATAGTGTATGAAGTCAAAATCAAATCTCACAGCATATATAGAGCGGAAATCTGGGAACAGATTGTTTACATCGGCTATTGTGACGTGAGCACAACACGTGAATCGATCGAGCGGCAAACGAAATACCATCGAACTAAAAAGAGATGTGCCGCATTAGAGCTCTGTCAACTAATATCTTAAGCATTGTGTTAAAGTACCTTGTGTGCCTGCCTGGTGGTTGAGAGGCATCATTAAGCCTCGATAAACCCGTAAGTCATCAGCACGTTTTAAAGAATCAAAATGTGTTCTGAAACTTCGAAGGTAGCTGATATACCGTAATCGTGTTATCGGCGTTCGAAGTCAGATCGAGCCAGGCAGCAAAGTCCAAGAGCAGTTCTTGCCCAAGAAAAATACCCTCTCGTGAGTTGTGGCCCATTTGCCAAGCGTTGCTAGTGTCAAAGTTTGGAAAGCGAGAACTGGTTTTTGACTTATAAAATTTGTCTTGTATCGACCGCCATGTTTTCCCGCGCACGAGGTGTAAAGACCCTTCCCGGCATGCATTGCGATCACGTTCTGCTCGCGTTTCTCGAACTGGTAACTAGATTGTTTCGGCTTTTTTCATTTAAAGATAATAATGGCCAACAAGTAGCGATCGATTGTAACATAGATCTGTGATCCAGGTTGCTTTGATTTTATTTCATATCGGCATGATTTGTAGTGTTTTGAACTTCTGGGATCAGCGGACATGCAGATGTATGGAGACCCGTACGTTGCGCAGAAGGGTTAATTTGTTAAACTGTTAGGCGGTGCGTGACATAAAGCTACGATCGCGTTGGTCGAAAAATATGTATTTATCTCGTGATTTTTAGCCATTTAAGACGTTGCTGTATTTGGAAAAGTGCTTATTTGATGTTTATTTGTTCAGTGCAGATAGTCATTGTCCCAGATAACCAAAGTAAGTTCCAGATGTTAACACTATTTTCCGGCCGCCATATTTTACCTATTTAAACCTGAAATCAACATTTTTGAGCTTATACGTTGCGTGAAATTAACATTTTGCTGTTTTCTAAGTGAAATCAACATCCTTGCCGTCACGCGTTACGTGAAATCAACATTTTTACCTATTTAGACCTGAAATCAACATTTTTGAGCTTATACGCTGCGTGAAATCAACATTTTTCTGTTTTCTAAGTGAAATCAACATCCTTGCCGTCAAGCGCTAACGTGAAATCAGCATTTTGACCTATTTAGACCTGAAATCAACATTTTTGAGCTTATACGCTGCGTGAAATTAACATTTTGCTGTTTTCTAAGTGAAATCAACATCCTTGCCGTCACGCGTTAACGTGAAATCAACATTTTTACCTATTTAGACCTGAAATCAACATTTTTGAGCTTATACGCTGCGTGAAATCAACATTTTGCTGTTTTCTAAGTGAAATGAACAACCTTCCCGTCACGGGTTAACATGAAATCAACATTTAAACCTTTTTTGACCTGAAATCAACATTTTTGAGCTTTTACGTTGCGTGAAATTGACATTTTGCTGCTCTCTAAGAGAAATCAACATCCTTGCCGTCGCGCGTTAACATGAGTCAACGTTTTAACCACTTTTGACCTGAAATCAATAAATTTGAGCTTATATAAGTTGCGTGAAATTGACATTTTGCTGGTTTCTAAGTAAAATCAAAGTCCTTGCGGTCGCGGCGGGCCGATCCTTTGTTATAATAAACCGAGGCGAGACTTCGACTTATAACAAAGGCTTGGCTTGGCTATTATAACAAAGGGTCGGCTCTGTTTATCATAACAAAGGCCCGGCTTCGTTTATTTGAAGACCTCGGCGGGAAAAGGGCGCTAGGTATTTTAATCAAAAGTGAACTTTGTCGAAAACGCTCCAAATTTCCCATACAGTTTTGTTTAGGTATGTTTAACAATGTCCCGTAGTTTTTCCGCTAAGCTTCGCTTCGTTTTCGAGATATTGCGTATGCAGAAAAACCACTCGGTTTTCCTAGCGGCGTCTTTATGAACGAAGCAAAAACCAGCGACAAAAATACAGGACCACGTTTTTCTATTACATTGAAGACCGCATGCAAAAATTCAAGCCCTTTCGCGAAAATTTTTTTTTCACCCAAATCGTCACTTAGCATGGTTTTGCACTCACCCCTTCAATGCTCCCTCATCATAGGCCTGCAATGCGTGCAGAGAGCTTTATTGAAGGGGTGAGTGCAAAACCATGCTAAGTGACGATTTGGGTGAAAAAAAAAATTTTCGCGAAAGGGCTTGAATTTTTGCATGTGGTCTTCAATGTAATAGAAAAAGGCGGCCCTGTATTTTTGTCGCTGGTTTTTGCTTCGTTTTCGAGTTATAACGTATGCAAAAATACTTGGCTTTTCCTAGCCATGTCTTTAGGAGTTTATTTGTTGAACAGCAAACAGGCAGACTGTTTATAGTGTATGAAGTCAAAATCAAATCTCACAGCATATATAGAGCGGAAATCTGGGAACAGATTGTTTACATCGGCTATTGTGACGTGAGCACAACACGTGAATCGATCGAGCGGCAAACGAAATACCATCGAACTAAAAAGAGATGTGCCGCATTAGAGCTCTGTCAACTAATATCTTAAGCATTGTGTTAAAGTACCTTGTGTGCCTGCCTGGTGGTTGAGAGGCATCATTAAGCCTCGATAAACCCGTAAGTCATCAGCACGTTTTAAAGAATCAAAATGTGTTCTGAAACTTCGAAGGTAGCTGATATACCGTAATCGTGTTATCGGCGTTCGAAGTCAGATCGAGCCAGGCAGCAAAGTCCAAGAGCAGTTCTTGCCCAAGAAAAATACCCTCTCGTGAGTTGTGGCCCATTTGCCAAGCGTTGCTAGTGTCAAAGTTTGGAAAGCGAGAACTGGTTTTTGACTTATAAAATTTGTCTTGTATCGACCGCCATGTTTTCCCGCGCACGAGGTGTAAAGACCCTTCCCGGCATGCATTGCGATCACGTTCTGCTCGCGTTTCTCGAACTGGTAACTAGATTGTTTCGGCTTTTTTCATTTAAAGATAATAATGGCCAACAAGTAGCGATCGATTGTAACATAGATCTGTGATCCAGGTTGCTTTGATTTTATTTCATATCGGCATGATTTGTAGTGTTTTGAACTTCTGGGATCAGCGGACATGCAGATGTATGGAGACCCGTACGTTGCGCAGAAGGGTTAATTTGTTAAACTGTTAGGCGGTGCGTGACATAAAGCTACGATCGCGTTGGTCGAAAAATATGTATTTATCTCGTGATTTTTAGCCATTTAAGACGTTGCTGTATTTGGAAAAGTGCT
This sequence comes from Orbicella franksi, assembly GCF_964199315.1. Lineage (NCBI taxonomy): Eukaryota > Metazoa > Cnidaria > Anthozoa > Scleractinia > Merulinidae > Orbicella > Orbicella franksi. The sequence continues at coordinate 30,745 of NW_027670656.1, forward strand.
TATTTGATGTTTATTTGTTCAGTGCAGATAGTCATTGTCCCAGATAACCAAAGTAAGTTCCAGATGTTAACACTATTTTCCGGCCGCCATATTTTACCTATTTAAACCTGAAATCAACATTTTTGAGCTTATACGTTGCGTGAAATTAACATTTTGCTGTTTTCTAAGTGAAATCAACATCCTTGCCGTCACGCGTTACGTGAAATCAACATTTTTACCTATTTAGACCTGAAATCAACATTTTTGAGCTTATACGCTGCGTGAAATCAACATTTTTCTGTTTTCTAAGTGAAATCAACATCCTTGCCGTCAAGCGCTAACGTGAAATCAGCATTTTGACCTATTTAGACCTGAAATCAACATTTTTGAGCTTATACGCTGCGTGAAATTAACATTTTGCTGTTTTCTAAGTGAAATCAACATCCTTGCCGTCACGCGTTAACGTGAAATCAACATTTTTACCTATTTAGACCTGAAATCAACATTTTTGAGCTTATACGCTGCGTGAAATCAACATTTTGCTGTTTTCTAAGTGAAATGAACAACCTTCCCGTCACGGGTTAACATGAAATCAACATTTAAACCTTTTTTGACCTGAAATCAACATTTTTGAGCTTTTACGTTGCGTGAAATTGACATTTTGCTGCTCTCTAAGAGAAATCAACATCCTTGCCGTCGCGCGTTAACATGAGTCAACGTTTTAACCACTTTTGACCTGAAATCAATAAATTTGAGCTTATATAAGTTGCGTGAAATTGACATTTTGCTGGTTTCTAAGTAAAATCAAAGTCCTTGCGGTCGCGGCGGGCCGATCCTTTGTTATAATAAACCGAGGCGAGACTTCGACTTATAACAAAGGCTTGGCTTGGCTATTATAACAAAGGGTCGGCTCTGTTTATCATAACAAAGGCCCGGCTTCGTTTATTTGAAGACCTCGGCGGGAAAAGGGCGCTAGGTATTTTAATCAAAAGTGAACTTTGTCGAAAACGCTCCAAATTTCCCATACAGTTTTGTTTAGGTATGTTTAACAATGTCCCGTAGTTTTTCCGCTAAGCTTCGCTTCGTTTTCGAGATATTGCGTATGCAGAAAAACCACTCGGTTTTCCTAGCGGCGTCTTTATGAACGAAGCAAAAACCAGCGACAAAAATACAGGACCACGTTTTTCTATTACATTGAAGACCGCATGCAAAAATTCAAGCCCTTTCGCGAAAATTTTTTTTTCACCCAAATCGTCACTTAGCATGGTTTTGCACTCACCCCTTCAATGCTCCCTCATCATAGGCCTGCAATGCGTGCAGAGAGCTTTATTGAAGGGGTGAGTGCAAAACCATGCTAAGTGACGATTTGGGTGAAAAAAAAAATTTTCGCGAAAGGGCTTGAATTTTTGCATGTGGTCTTCAATGTAATAGAAAAAGGCGGCCCTGTATTTTTGTCGCTGGTTTTTGCTTCGTTTTCGAGTTATAACGTATGCAAAAATACTTGGCTTTTCCTAGCCATGTCTTTAGGAGTTTATTTGTTGAACAGCAAACAGGCAGACTGTTTATAGTGTATGAAGTCAAAATCAAATCTCACAGCATATATAGAGCGGAAATCTGGGAACAGATTGTTTACATCGGCTATTGTGACGTGAGCACAACACGTGAATCGATCGAGCGGCAAACGAAATACCATCGAACTAAAAAGAGATGTGCCGCATTAGAGCTCTGTCAACTAATATCTTAAGCATTGTGTTAAAGTACCTTGTGTGCCTGCCTGGTGGTTGAGAGGCATCATTAAGCCTCGATAAACCCGTAAGTCATCAGCACGTTTTAAAGAATCAAAATGTGTTCTGAAACTTCGAAGGTAGCTGATATACCGTAATCGTGTTATCGGCGTTCGAAGTCAGATCGAGCCAGGCAGCAAAGTCCAAGAGCAGTTCTTGCCCAAGAAAAATACCCTCTCGTGAGTTGTGGCCCATTTGCCAAGCGTTGCTAGTGTCAAAGTTTGGAAAGCGAGAACTGGTTTTTGACTTATAAAATTTGTCTTGTATCGACCGCCATGTTTTCCCGCGCACGAGGTGTAAAGACCCTTCCCGGCATGCATTGCGATCACGTTCTGCTCGCGTTTCTCGAACTGGTAACTAGATTGTTTCGGCTTTTTTCATTTAAAGATAATAATGGCCAACAAGTAGCGATCGATTGTAACATAGATCTGTGATCCAGGTTGCTTTGATTTTATTTCATATCGGCATGATTTGTAGTGTTTTGAACTTCTGGGATCAGCGGACATGCAGATGTATGGAGACCCGTACGTTGCGCAGAAGGGTTAATTTGTTAAACTGTTAGGCGGTGCGTGACATAAAGCTACGATCGCGTTGGTCGAAAAATATGTATTTATCTCGTGATTTTTAGCCATTTAAGACGTTGCTGTATTTGGAAAAGTGCTTATTTGATGTTTATTTGTTCAGTGCAGATAGTCATTGTCCCAGATAACCAAAGTAAGTTCCAGATGTTAACACTATTTTCCGGCCGCCATATTTTACCTATTTAAACCTGAAATCAACATTTTTGAGCTTATACGTTGCGTGAAATTAACATTTTGCTGTTTTCTAAGTGAAATCAACATCCTTGCCGTCACGCGTTACGTGAAATCAACATTTTTACCTATTTAGACCTGAAATCAACATTTTTGAGCTTATACGCTGCGTGAAATCAACATTTTTCTGTTTTCTAAGTGAAATCAACATCCTTGCCGTCAAGCGCTAACGTGAAATCAGCATTTTGACCTATTTAGACCTGAAATCAACATTTTTGAGCTTATACGCTGCGTGAAATTAACATTTTGCTGTTTTCTAAGTGAAATCAACATCCTTGCCGTCACGCGTTAACGTGAAATCAACATTTTTACCTATTTAGACCTGAAATCAACATTTTTGAGCTTATACGCTGCGTGAAATCAACATTTTGCTGTTTTCTAAGTGAAATGAACAACCTTCCCGTCACGGGTTAACATGAAATCAACATTTAAACCTTTTTTGACCTGAAATCAACATTTTTGAGCTTTTACGTTGCGTGAAATTGACATTTTGCTGCTCTCTAAGAGAAATCAACATCCTTGCCGTCGCGCGTTAACATGAGTCAACGTTTTAACCACTTTTGACCTGAAATCAATAAATTTGAGCTTATATAAGTTGCGTGAAATTGACATTTTGCTGGTTTCTAAGTAAAATCAAAGTCCTTGCGGTCGCGGCGGGCCGATCCTTTGTTATAATAAACCGAGGCGAGACTTCGACTTATAACAAAGGCTTGGCTTGGCTATTATAACAAAGGGTCGGCTCTGTTTATCATAACAAAGGCCCGGCTTCGTTTATTTGAAGACCTCGGCGGGAAAAGGGCGCTAGGTATTTTAATCAAAAGTGAACTTTGTCGAAAACGCTCCAAATTTCCCATACAGTTTTGTTTAGGTATGTTTAACAATGTCCCGTAGTTTTTCCGCTAAGCTTCGCTTCGTTTTCGAGATATTGCG
>NW_027670658.1:0-20772 GCF_964199315.1 Orbicella franksi
GGTTACGGGCAGCTGGGGTGTATTCCAGCACGCACGAACCGGACAACTTACATACATGTCTTCTCCAGTCTGACTCTAGGTTTTGGCAGGGGGGGGGGGAGGGGGGAAGGGAGGGGTTGAGTGAGTGCTGTTTTCATTTCCTTAGTATGTTTCGGTTGGTTCTTTCTTTGTTTTTTTGGTTTTTTTTTTCGCAGAAAACCACGTGACACTTAGATTGGCTAGTTGAAGTAGCATTCGATCCTTGACGAGATAAACCAGCGTCCGGTGAAATGACCAGGAATTGTTCTTTGCTGTACGGGTTCTGGAGTCGCTGGAGTCAAGTGCTTGCAGACGGCTAACTGCATGCGTGGGGGTGAGAGAATCCTAACATTTATTTCATATCTGATTCTAAAATCTATCAGTTTTGCTAAGACTTGCAACAAATCTTTGGACTCGCAATATTTTCAATGTTTTGAATATTTGAATAGTTCTCTCTATTTCAGCCAGTATCATTTGATATTTCATATTTAAGTGTATATTATTTAATCACGTCAGAGATTAAAGAGTGACACTTCATATCGGCACTTAATGGCTTGCCAGTTAACCCGTATCAAGCTGCTTTACCAACTAAATTATGTAGTATCTGTGTAGGTAACATACTTACCGAGTGTTGTGTTCATCTCATGGGAATAAGTTGACTACTGGTTACGGGCAGCTGGGGTGTATTCCAGCACGCACGAACCGGACAACTTACATACATGTCTTCTCCAGTCTGACTCTAGGTTTTGGCAGGGGGGGGGGGGAGGGGGGAAGGGAGGGGTTGAGTGAGTGCTGTTTTCATTTCCTTAGTATGTTTCGGTTGGTTCTTTCTTTGTTTTTTTGGTTTTTTTTTTCGCAGAAAACCACGTGACACTTAGATTGGCTAGTTGAAGTAGCATTCGATCCTTGACGAGATAAACCAGCGTCCGGTGAAATGACCAGGAATTGTTCTTTGCTGTACGGGTTCTGGAGTCGCTGGAGTCAAGTGCTTGCAGACGGCTAACTGCATGCGTGGGGGTGAGAGAATCCTAACATTTATTTCATATCTGATTCTAAAATCTATCAGTTTTGCTAAGACTTGCAACAAATCTTTGGACTCGCAATATTTTCAATGTTTTGAATATTTGAATAGTTCTCTCTATTTCAGCCAGTATCATTTGATATTTCATATTTAAGTGTATATTATTTAATCACGTCAGAGATTAAAGAGTGACACTTCATATCGGCACTTAATGGCTTGCCAGTTAACCCGTATCAAGCTGCTTTACCAACTAAATTATGTAGTATCTGTGTAGGTAACATACTTACCGAGTGTTGTGTTCATCTCATGGGAATAAGTTGACTACTGGTTACGGGCAGCTGGGGTGTATTCCAGCACGCACGAACCGGACAACTTACATACATGTCTTCTCCAGTCTGACTCTAGGTTTTGGCAGGGGGGGGGGGAGGGGGGAAGGGAGGGGTTGAGTGAGTGCTGTTTTCATTTCCTTAGTATGTTTCGGTTGGTTCTTTCTTTGTTTTTTTGGTTTTTTTTTTCGCAGAAAACCACGTGACACTTAGATTGGCTAGTTGAAGTAGCATTCGATCCTTGACGAGATAAACCAGCGTCCGGTGAAATGACCAGGAATTGTTCTTTGCTGTACGGGTTCTGGAGTCGCTGGAGTCAAGTGCTTGCAGACGGCTAACTGCATGCGTGGGGGTGAGAGAATCCTAACATTTATTTCATATCTGATTCTAAAATCTATCAGTTTTGCTAAGACTTGCAACAAATCTTTGGACTCGCAATATTTTCAATGTTTTGAATATTTGAATAGTTCTCTCTATTTCAGCCAGTATCATTTGATATTTCATATTTAAGTGTATATTATTTAATCACGTCAGAGATTAAAGAGTGACACTTCATATCGGCACTTAATGGCTTGCCAGTTAACCCGTATCAAGCTGCTTTACCAACTAAATTATGTAGTATCTGTGTAGGTAACATACTTACCGAGTGTTGTGTTCATCTCATGGGAATAAGTTGACTACTGGTTACGGGCAGCTGGGGTGTATTCCAGCACGCACGAACCGGACAACTTACATACATGTCTTCTCCAGTCTGACTCTAGGTTTTGGCAGGGGGGGGGGGGAGGGGGGAAGGGAGGGGTTGAGTGAGTGCTGTTTTCATTTCCTTAGTATGTTTCGGTTGGTTCTTTCTTTGTTTTTTTGGTTTTTTTTTTCGCAGAAAACCACGTGACACTTAGATTGGCTAGTTGAAGTAGCATTCGATCCTTGACGAGATAAACCAGCGTCCGGTGAAATGACCAGGAATTGTTCTTTGCTGTACGGGTTCTGGAGTCGCTGGAGTCAAGTGCTTGCAGACGGCTAACTGCATGCGTGGGGGTGAGAGAATCCTAACATTTATTTCATATCTGATTCTAAAATCTATCAGTTTTGCTAAGACTTGCAACAAATCTTTGGACTCGCAATATTTTCAATGTTTTGAATATTTGAATAGTTCTCTCTATTTCAGCCAGTATCATTTGATATTTCATATTTAAGTGTATATTATTTAATCACGTCAGAGATTAAAGAGTGACACTTCATATCGGCACTTAATGGCTTGCCAGTTAACCCGTATCAAGCTGCTTTACCAACTAAATTATGTAGTATCTGTGTAGGTAACATACTTACCGAGTGTTGTGTTCATCTCATGGGAATAAGTTGACTACTGGTTACGGGCAGCTGGGGTGTATTCCAGCACGCACGAACCGGACAACTTACATACATGTCTTCTCCAGTCTGACTCTAGGTTTTGGCAGGGGGGGGGGGGAGGGGGGAAGGGAGGGGTTGAGTGAGTGCTGTTTTCATTTCCTTAGTATGTTTCGGTTGGTTCTTTCTTTGTTTTTTTGGTTTTTTTTTTCGCAGAAAACCACGTGACACTTAGATTGGCTAGTTGAAGTAGCATTCGATCCTTGACGAGATAAACCAGCGTCCGGTGAAATGACCAGGAATTGTTCTTTGCTGTACGGGTTCTGGAGTCGCTGGAGTCAAGTGCTTGCAGACGGCTAACTGCATGCGTGGGGGTGAGAGAATCCTAACATTTATTTCATATCTGATTCTAAAATCTATCAGTTTTGCTAAGACTTGCAACAAATCTTTGGACTCGCAATATTTTCAATGTTTTGAATATTTGAATAGTTCTCTCTATTTCAGCCAGTATCATTTGATATTTCATATTTAAGTGTATATTATTTAATCACGTCAGAGATTAAAGAGTGACACTTCATATCGGCACTTAATGGCTTGCCAGTTAACCCGTATCAAGCTGCTTTACCAACTAAATTATGTAGTATCTGTGTAGGTAACATACTTACCGAGTGTTGTGTTCATCTCATGGGAATAAGTTGACTACTGGTTACGGGCAGCTGGGGTGTATTCCAGCACGCACGAACCGGACAACTTACATACATGTCTTCTCCAGTCTGACTCTAGGTTTTGGCAGGGGGGGGGGGAGGGGGGAAGGGAGGGGTTGAGTGAGTGCTGTTTTCATTTCCTTAGTATGTTTCGGTTGGTTCTTTCTTTGTTTTTTTGGTTTTTTTTTTCGCAGAAAACCACGTGACACTTAGATTGGCTAGTTGAAGTAGCATTCGATCCTTGACGAGATAAACCAGCGTCCGGTGAAATGACCAGGAATTGTTCTTTGCTGTACGGGTTCTGGAGTCGCTGGAGTCAAGTGCTTGCAGACGGCTAACTGCATGCGTGGGGGTGAGAGAATCCTAACATTTATTTCATATCTGATTCTAAAATCTATCAGTTTTGCTAAGACTTGCAACAAATCTTTGGACTCGCAATATTTTCAATGTTTTGAATATTTGAATAGTTCTCTCTATTTCAGCCAGTATCATTTGATATTTCATATTTAAGTGTATATTATTTAATCACGTCAGAGATTAAAGAGTGACACTTCATATCGGCACTTAATGGCTTGCCAGTTAACCCGTATCAAGCTGCTTTACCAACTAAATTATGTAGTATCTGTGTAGGTAACATACTTACCGAGTGTTGTGTTCATCTCATGGGAATAAGTTGACTACTGGTTACGGGCAGCTGGGGTGTATTCCAGCACGCACGAACCGGACAACTTACATACATGTCTTCTCCAGTCTGACTCTAGGTTTTGGCAGGGGGGGGGGGAGGGGGGAAGGGAGGGGTTGAGTGAGTGCTGTTTTCATTTCCTTAGTATGTTTCGGTTGGTTCTTTCTTTGTTTTTTTGGTTTTTTTTTTCGCAGAAAACCACGTGACACTTAGATTGGCTAGTTGAAGTAGCATTCGATCCTTGACGAGATAAACCAGCGTCCGGTGAAATGACCAGGAATTGTTCTTTGCTGTACGGGTTCTGGAGTCGCTGGAGTCAAGTGCTTGCAGACGGCTAACTGCATGCGTGGGGGTGAGAGAATCCTAACATTTATTTCATATCTGATTCTAAAATCTATCAGTTTTGCTAAGACTTGCAACAAATCTTTGGACTCGCAATATTTTCAATGTTTTGAATATTTGAATAGTTCTCTCTATTTCAGCCAGTATCATTTGATATTTCATATTTAAGTGTATATTATTTAATCACGTCAGAGATTAAAGAGTGACACTTCATATCGGCACTTAATGGCTTGCCAGTTAACCCGTATCAAGCTGCTTTACCAACTAAATTATGTAGTATCTGTGTAGGTAACATACTTACCGAGTGTTGTGTTCATCTCATGGGAATAAGTTGACTACTGGTTACGGGCAGCTGGGGTGTATTCCAGTACGCACGAACCGGACAACTTACATACATGTCTTCTCCAGTCTGACTCTAGGTTTTGGCAGGGGGGGGGGGAGGGGGGAAGGGAGGGGTTGAGTGAGTGCTGTTTTCATTTCCTTAGTATGTTTCGGTTGGTTCTTTCTTTGTTTTTTTGGTTTTTTTTTTCGCAGAAAACCACGTGACACTTAGATTGGCTAGTTGAAGTAGCATTCGATCCTTGACGAGATAAACCAGCGTCCGGTGAAATGACCAGGAATTGTTCTTTGCTGTACGGGTTCTGGAGTCGCTGGAGTCAAGTGCTTGCAGACGGCTAACTGCATGCGTGGGGGTGAGAGAATCCTAACATTTATTTCATATCTGATTCTAAAATCTATCAGTTTTGCTAAGACTTGCAACAAATCTTTGGACTCGCAATATTTTCAATGTTTTGAATATTTGAATAGTTCTCTCTATTTCAGCCAGTATCATTTGATATTTCATATTTAAGTGTATATTATTTAATCACGTCAGAGATTAAAGAGTGACACTTCATATCGGCACTTAATGGCTTGCCAGTTAACCCGTATCAAGCTGCTTTACCAACTAAATTATGTAGTATCTGTGTAGGTAACATACTTACCGAGTGTTGTGTTCATCTCATGGGAATAAGTTGACTACTGGTTACGGGCAGCTGGGGTGTATTCCAGCACGCACGAACCGGACAACTTACATACATGTCTTCTCCAGTCTGACTCTAGGTTTTGGCAGGGGGGGGGGGGAGGGGGGAAGGGAGGGGTTGAGTGAGTGCTGTTTTCATTTCCTTAGTATGTTTCGGTTGGTTCTTTCTTTGTTTTTTTGGTTTTTTTTTTCGCAGAAAACCACGTGACACTTAGATTGGCTAGTTGAAGTAGCATTCGATCCTTGACGAGATAAACCAGCGTCCGGTGAAATGACCAGGAATTGTTCTTTGCTGTACGGGTTCTGGAGTCGCTGGAGTCAAGTGCTTGCAGACGGCTAACTGCATGCGTGGGGGTGAGAGAATCCTAACATTTATTTCATATCTGATTCTAAAATCTATCAGTTTTGCTAAGACTTGCAACAAATCTTTGGACTCGCAATATTTTCAATGTTTTGAATATTTGAATAGTTCTCTCTATTTCAGCCAGTATCATTTGATATTTCATATTTAAGTGTATATTATTTAATCACGTCAGAGATTAAAGAGTGACACTTCATATCGGCACTTAATGGCTTGCCAGTTAACCCGTATCAAGCTGCTTTACCAACTAAATTATGTAGTATCTGTGTAGGTAACATACTTACCGAGTGTTGTGTTCATCTCATGGGAATAAGTTGACTACTGGTTACGGGCAGCTGGGGTGTATTCCAGCACGCACGAACCGGACAACTTACATACATGTCTTCTCCAGTCTGACTCTAGGTTTTGGCAGGGGGGGGGGGAGGGGGGAAGGGAGGGGTTGAGTGAGTGCTGTTTTCATTTCCTTAGTATGTTTCGGTTGGTTCTTTCTTTGTTTTTTTGGTTTTTTTTTTCGCAGAAAACCACGTGACACTTAGATTGGCTAGTTGAAGTAGCATTCGATCCTTGACGAGATAAACCAGCGTCCGGTGAAATGACCAGGAATTGTTCTTTGCTGTACGGGTTCTGGAGTCGCTGGAGTCAAGTGCTTGCAGACGGCTAACTGCATGCGTGGGGGTGAGAGAATCCTAACATTTATTTCATATCTGATTCTAAAATCTATCAGTTTTGCTAAGACTTGCAACAAATCTTTGGACTCGCAATATTTTCAATGTTTTGAATATTTGAATAGTTCTCTCTATTTCAGCCAGTATCATTTGATATTTCATATTTAAGTGTATATTATTTAATCACGTCAGAGATTAAAGAGTGACACTTCATATCGGCACTTAATGGCTTGCCAGTTAACCCGTATCAAGCTGCTTTACCAACTAAATTATGTAGTATCTGTGTAGGTAACATACTTACCGAGTGTTGTGTTCATCTCATGGGAATAAGTTGACTACTGGTTACGGGCAGCTGGGGTGTATTCCAGCACGCACGAACCGGACAACTTACATACATGTCTTCTCCAGTCTGACTCTAGGTTTTGGCAGGGGGGGGGGGAGGGGGGAAGGGAGGGGTTGAGTGAGTGCTGTTTTCATTTCCTTAGTATGTTTCGGTTGGTTCTTTCTTTGTTTTTTTGGTTTTTTTTTTCGCAGAAAACCACGTGACACTTAGATTGGCTAGTTGAAGTAGCATTCGATCCTTGACGAGATAAACCAGCGTCCGGTGAAATGACCAGGAATTGTTCTTTGCTGTACGGGTTCTGGAGTCGCTGGAGTCAAGTGCTTGCAGACGGCTAACTGCATGCGTGGGGGTGAGAGAATCCTAACATTTATTTCATATCTGATTCTAAAATCTATCAGTTTTGCTAAGACTTGCAACAAATCTTTGGACTCGCAATATTTTCAATGTTTTGAATATTTGAATAGTTCTCTCTATTTCAGCCAGTATCATTTGATATTTCATATTTAAGTGTATATTATTTAATCACGTCAGAGATTAAAGAGTGACACTTCATATCGGCACTTAATGGCTTGCCAGTTAACCCGTATCAAGCTGCTTTACCAACTAAATTATGTAGTATCTGTGTAGGTAACATACTTACCGAGTGTTGTGTTCATCTCATGGGAATAAGTTGACTACTGGTTACGGGCAGCTGGGGTGTATTCCAGCACGCACGAACCGGACAACTTACATACATGTCTTCTCCAGTCTGACTCTAGGTTTTGGCAGGGGGGGGGGGAGGGGGGAAGGGAGGGGTTGAGTGAGTGCTGTTTTCATTTCCTTAGTATGTTTCGGTTGGTTCTTTCTTTGTTTTTTTGGTTTTTTTTTTCGCAGAAAACCACGTGACACTTAGATTGGCTAGTTGAAGTAGCATTCGATCCTTGACGAGATAAACCAGCGTCCGGTGAAATGACCAGGAATTGTTCTTTGCTGTACGGGTTCTGGAGTCGCTGGAGTCAAGTGCTTGCAGACGGCTAACTGCATGCGTGGGGGTGAGAGAATCCTAACATTTATTTCATATCTGATTCTAAAATCTATCAGTTTTGCTAAGACTTGCAACAAATCTTTGGACTCGCAATATTTTCAATGTTTTGAATATTTGAATAGTTCTCTCTATTTCAGCCAGTATCATTTGATATTTCATATTTAAGTGTATATTATTTAATCACGTCAGAGATTAAAGAGTGACACTTCATATCGGCACTTAATGGCTTGCCAGTTAACCCGTATCAAGCTGCTTTACCAACTAAATTATGTAGTATCTGTGTAGGTAACATACTTACCGAGTGTTGTGTTCATCTCATGGGAATAAGTTGACTACTGGTTACGGGCAGCTGGGGTGTATTCCAGCACGCACGAACCGGACAACTTACATACATGTCTTCTCCAGTCTGACTCTAGGTTTTGGCAGGGGGGGGGGGGAGGGGGGAAGGGAGGGGTTGAGTGAGTGCTGTTTTCATTTCCTTAGTATGTTTCGGTTGGTTCTTTCTTTGTTTTTTTGGTTTTTTTTTTCGCAGAAAACCACGTGACACTTAGATTGGCTAGTTGAAGTAGCATTCGATCCTTGACGAGATAAACCAGCGTCCGGTGAAATGACCAGGAATTGTTCTTTGCTGTACGGGTTCTGGAGTCGCTGGAGTCAAGTGCTTGCAGACGGCTAACTGCATGCGTGGGGGTGAGAGAATCCTAACATTTATTTCATATCTGATTCTAAAATCTATCAGTTTTGCTAAGACTTGCAACAAATCTTTGGACTCGCAATATTTTCAATGTTTTGAATATTTGAATAGTTCTCTCTATTTCAGCCAGTATCATTTGATATTTCATATTTAAGTGTATATTATTTAATCACGTCAGAGATTAAAGAGTGACACTTCATATCGGCACTTAATGGCTTGCCAGTTAACCCGTATCAAGCTGCTTTACCAACTAAATTATGTAGTATCTGTGTAGGTAACATACTTACCGAGTGTTGTGTTCATCTCATGGGAATAAGTTGACTACTGGTTACGGGCAGCTGGGGTGTATTCCAGCACGCACGAACCGGACAACTTACATACATGTCTTCTCCAGTCTGACTCTAGGTTTTGGCAGGGGGGGGGGGAGGGGGGAAGGGAGGGGTTGAGTGAGTGCTGTTTTCATTTCCTTAGTATGTTTCGGTTGGTTCTTTCTTTGTTTTTTTGGTTTTTTTTTTTCGCAGAAAACCACGTGACACTTAGATTGGCTAGTTGAAGTAGCATTCGATCCTTGACGAGATAAACCAGCGTCCGGTGAAATGACCAGGAATTGTTCTTTGCTGTACGGGTTCTGGAGTCGCTGGAGTCAAGTGCTTGCAGACGGCTAACTGCATGCGTGGGGGTGAGAGAATCCTAACATTTATTTCATATCTGATTCTAAAATCTATCAGTTTTGCTAAGACTTGCAACAAATCTTTGGACTCGCAATATTTTCAATGTTTGAATATTTGAATAGTTCTCTCTATTTCAGCCAGTATCATTTGATATTTCATATTTAAGTGTATATTATTTAATCACGTCAGAGATTAAAGAGTGACACTTCATATCGGCACTTAATGGCTTGCCAGTTAACCCGTATCAAGCTGCTTTACCAACTAAATTATGTAGTATCTGTGTAGGTAACATACTTACCGAGTGTTGTGTTCATCTCATGGGAATAAGTTGACTACTGGTTACGGGCAGCTGGGGTGTATTCCAGCACGCACGAACCGGACAACTTACATACATGTCTTCTCCAGTCTGACTCTAGGTTTTGGCAGGGGGGGGGGGAGGGGGGAAGGGAGGGGTTGAGTGAGTGCTGTTTTCATTTCCTTAGTATGTTTCGGTTGGTTCTTTCTTTGTTTTTTTGGTTTTTTTTTTCGCAGAAAACCACGTGACACTTAGATTGGCTAGTTGAAGTAGCATTCGATCCTTGACGAGATAAACCAGCGTCCGGTGAAATGACCAGGAATTGTTCTTTGCTGTACGGGTTCTGGAGTCGCTGGAGTCAAGTGCTTGCAGACGGCTAACTGCATGCGTGGGGGTGAGAGAATCCTAACATTTATTTCATATCTGATTCTAAAATCTATCAGTTTTGCTAAGACTTGCAACAAATCTTTGGACTCGCAATATTTTCAATGTTTTGAATATTTGAATAGTTCTCTCTATTTCAGCCAGTATCATTTGATATTTCATATTTAAGTGTATATTATTTAATCACGTCAGAGATTAAAGAGTGACACTTCATATCGGCACTTAATGGCTTGCCAGTTAACCCGTATCAAGCTGCTTTACCAACTAAATTATGTAGTATCTGTGTAGGTAACATACTTACCGAGTGTTGTGTTCATCTCATGGGAATAAGTTGACTACTGGTTACGGGCAGCTGGGGTGTATTCCAGCACGCACGAACCGGACAACTTACATACATGTCTTCTCCAGTCTGACTCTAGGTTTTGGCAGGGGGGGGGGGGAGGGGGGAAGGGAGGGGTTGAGTGAGTGCTGTTTTCATTTCCTTAGTATGTTTCGGTTGGTTCTTTCTTTGTTTTTTTGGTTTTTTTTTTCGCAGAAAACCACGTGACACTTAGATTGGCTAGTTGAAGTAGCATTCGATCCTTGACGAGATAAACCAGCGTCCGGTGAAATGACCAGGAATTGTTCTTTGCTGTACGGGTTCTGGAGTCGCTGGAGTCAAGTGCTTGCAGACGGCTAACTGCATGCGTGGGGGTGAGAGAATCCTAACATTTATTTCATATCTGATTCTAAAATCTATCAGTTTTGCTAAGACTTGCAACAAATCTTTGGACTCGCAATATTTTCAATGTTTTGAATATTTGAATAGTTCTCTCTATTTCAGCCAGTATCATTTGATATTTCATATTTAAGTGTATATTATTTAATCACGTCAGAGATTAAAGAGTGACACTTCATATCGGCACTTAATGGCTTGCCAGTTAACCCGTATCAAGCTGCTTTACCAACTAAATTATGTAGTATCTGTGTAGGTAACATACTTACCGAGTGTTGTGTTCATCTCATGGGAATAAGTTGACTACTGGTTACGGGCAGCTGGGGTGTATTCCAGCACGCACGAACCGGACAACTTACATACATGTCTTCTCCAGTCTGACTCTAGGTTTTGGCAGGGGGGGGGGGAGGGGGGAAGGGAGGGGTTGAGTGAGTGCTGTTTTCATTTCCTTAGTATGTTTCGGTTGGTTCTTTCTTTGTTTTTTTGGTTTTTTTTTTCGCAGAAAACCACGTGACACTTAGATTGGCTAGTTGAAGTAGCATTCGATCCTTGACGAGATAAACCAGCGTCCGGTGAAATGACCAGGAATTGTTCTTTGCTGTACGGGTTCTGGAGTCGCTGGAGTCAAGTGCTTGCAGACGGCTAACTGCATGCGTGGGGGTGAGAGAATCCTAACATTTATTTCATATCTGATTCTAAAATCTATCAGTTTTGCTAAGACTTGCAACAAATCTTTGGACTCGCAATATTTTCAATGTTTTGAATATTTGAATAGTTCTCTCTATTTCAGCCAGTATCATTTGATATTTCATATTTAAGTGTATATTATTTAATCACGTCAGAGATTAAAGAGTGACACTTCATATCGGCACTTAATGGCTTGCCAGTTAACCCGTATCAAGCTGCTTTACCAACTAAATTATGTAGTATCTGTGTAGGTAACATACTTACCGAGTGTTGTGTTCATCTCATGGGAATAAGTTGACTACTGGTTACGGGCAGCTGGGGTGTATTCCAGCACGCACGAACCGGACAACTTACATACATGTCTTCTCCAGTCTGACTCTAGGTTTTGGCAGGGGGGGGGGGGAGGGGGGAAGGGAGGGGTTGAGTGAGTGCTGTTTTCATTTCCTTAGTATGTTTCGGTTGGTTCTTTCTTTGTTTTTTTGGTTTTTTTTTTCGCAGAAAACCACGTGACACTTAGATTGGCTAGTTGAAGTAGCATTCGATCCTTGACGAGATAAACCAGCGTCCGGTGAAATGACCAGGAATTGTTCTTTGCTGTACGGGTTCTGGAGTCGCTGGAGTCAAGTGCTTGCAGACGGCTAACTGCATGCGTGGGGGTGAGAGAATCCTAACATTTATTTCATATCTGATTCTAAAATCTATCAGTTTTGCTAAGACTTGCAACAAATCTTTGGACTCGCAATATTTTCAATGTTTTGAATATTTGAATAGTTCTCTCTATTTCAGCCAGTATCATTTGATATTTCATATTTAAGTGTATATTATTTAATCACGTCAGAGATTAAAGAGTGACACTTCATATCGGCACTTAATGGCTTGCCAGTTAACCCGTATCAAGCTGCTTTACCAACTAAATTATGTAGTATCTGTGTAGGTAACATACTTACCGAGTGTTGTGTTCATCTCATGGGAATAAGTTGACTACTGGTTACGGGCAGCTGGGGTGTATTCCAGCACGCACGAACCGGACAACTTACATACATGTCTTCTCCAGTCTGACTCTAGGTTTTGGCAGGGGGGGGGGAGGGGGGAAGGGAGGGGTTGAGTGAGTGCTGTTTTCATTTCCTTAGTATGTTTCGGTTGGTTCTTTCTTTGTTTTTTTGGTTTTTTTTTTCGCAGAAAACCACGTGACACTTAGATTGGCTAGTTGAAGTAGCATTCGATCCTTGACGAGATAAACCAGCGTCCGGTGAAATGACCAGGAATTGTTCTTTGCTGTACGGGTTCTGGAGTCGCTGGAGTCAAGTGCTTGCAGACGGCTAACTGCATGCGTGGGGGTGAGAGAATCCTAACATTTATTTCATATCTGATTCTAAAATCTATCAGTTTTGCTAAGACTTGCAACAAATCTTTGGACTCGCAATATTTTCAATGTTTTGAATATTTGAATAGTTCTCTCTATTTCAGCCAGTATCATTTGATATTTCATATTTAAGTGTATATTATTTAATCACGTCAGAGATTAAAGAGTGACACTTCATATCAGCACTTAATGGCTTGCCAGTTAACCCGTATCAAGCTGCTTTACCAACTAAATTATGTAGTATCTGTGTAGGTAACATACTTACCGAGTGTTGTGTTCATCTCATGGGAATAAGTTGACTACTGGTTACGGGCAGCTGGGGTGTATTCCAGCACGCACGAACCGGACAACTTACATACATGTCTTCTCCAGTCTGACTCTAGGTTTTGGCAGGGGGGGGGGGGAGGGGGGAAGGGAGGGGTTGAGTGAGTGCTGTTTTCATTTCCTTAGTATGTTTCGGTTGGTTCTTTCTTTGTTTTTTTGGTTTTTTTTTTCGCAGAAAACCACGTGACACTTAGATTGGCTAGTTGAAGTAGCATTCGATCCTTGACGAGATAAACCAGCGTCCGGTGAAATGACCAGGAATTGTTCTTTGCTGTACGGGTTCTGGAGTCGCTGGAGTCAAGTGCTTGCAGACGGCTAACTGCATGCGTGGGGGTGAGAGAATCCTAACATTTATTTCATATCTGATTCTAAAATCTATCAGTTTTGCTAAGACTTGCAACAAATCTTTGGACTCGCAATATTTTCAATGTTTTGAATATTTGAATAGTTCTCTCTATTTCAGCCAGTATCATTTGATATTTCATATTTAAGTGTATATTATTTAATCACGTCAGAGATTAAAGAGTGACACTTCATATCGGCACTTAATGGCTTGCCAGTTAACCCGTATCAAGCTGCTTTACCAACTAAATTATGTAGTATCTGTGTAGGTAACATACTTACCGAGTGTTGTGTTCATCTCATGGGAATAAGTTGACTACTGGTTACGGGCAGCTGGGGTGTATTCCAGCACGCACGAACCGGACAACTTACATACATGTCTTCTCCAGTCTGACTCTAGGTTTTGGCAGGGGGGGGGGGGAGGGGGGAAGGGAGGGGTTGAGTGAGTGCTGTTTTCATTTCCTTAGTATGTTTCGGTTGGTTCTTTCTTTGTTTTTTTGGTTTTTTTTTTCGCAGAAAACCACGTGACACTTAGATTGGCTAGTTGAAGTAGCATTCGATCCTTGACGAGATAAACCAGCGTCCGGTGAAATGACCAGGAATTGTTCTTTGCTGTACGGGTTCTGGAGTCGCTGGAGTCAAGTGCTTGCAGACGGCTAACTGCATGCGTGGGGGTGAGAGAATCCTAACATTTATTTCATATCTGATTCTAAAATCTATCAGTTTTGCTAAGACTTGCAACAAATCTTTGGACTCGCAATATTTTCAATGTTTTGAATATTTGAATAGTTCTCTCTATTTCAGCCAGTATCATTTGATATTTCATATTTAAGTGTATATTATTTAATCACGTCAGAGATTAAAGAGTGACACTTCATATCGGCACTTAATGGCTTGCCAGTTAACCCGTATCAAGCTGCTTTACCAACTAAATTATGTAGTATCTGTGTAGGTAACATACTTACCGAGTGTTGTGTTCATCTCATGGGAATAAGTTGACTACTGGTTACGGGCAGCTGGGGTGTATTCCAGCACGCACGAACCGGACAACTTACATACATGTCTTCTCCAGTCTGACTCTAGGTTTTGGCAGGGGGGGGGGGGAGGGGGGAAGGGAGGGGTTGAGTGAGTGCTGTTTTCATTTCCTTAGTATGTTTCGGTTGGTTCTTTCTTTGTTTTTTTGGTTTTTTTTTTCGCAGAAAACCACGTGACACTTAGATTGGCTAGTTGAAGTAGCATTCGATCCTTGACGAGATAAACCAGCGTCCGGTGAAATGACCAGGAATTGTTCTTTGCTGTACGGGTTCTGGAGTCGCTGGAGTCAAGTGCTTGCAGACGGCTAACTGCATGCGTGGGGGTGAGAGAATCCTAACATTTATTTCATATCTGATTCTAAAATCTATCAGTTTTGCTAAGACTTGCAACAAATCTTTGGACTCGCAATATTTTCAATGTTTTGAATATTTGAATAGTTCTCTCTATTTCAGCCAGTATCATTTGATATTTCATATTTAAGTGTATATTATTTAATCACGTCAGAGATTAAAGAGTGACACTTCATATCAGCACTTAATGGCTTGCCAGTTAACCCGTATCAAGCTGCTTTACCAACTAAATTATGTAGTATCTGTGTAGGTAACATACTTACCGAGTGTTGTGTTCATCTCATGGGAATAAGTTGACTACTGGTTACGGGCAGCTGGGGTGTATTCCAGCACGCACGAACCGGACAACTTACATACATGTCTTCTCCAGTCTGACTCTAGGTTTTGGCAGGGGGGGGGGGGAGGGGGGAAGGGAGGGGTTGAGTGAGTGCTGTTTTCATTTCCTTAGTATGTTTCGGTTGGTTCTTTCTTTGTTTTTTTGGTTTTTTTTTTCGCAGAAAACCACGTGACACTTAGATTGGCTAGTTGAAGTAGCATTCGATCCTTGACGAGATAAACCAGCGTCCGGTGAAATGACCAGGAATTGTTCTTTGCTGTACGGGTTCTGGAGTCGCTGGAGTCAAGTGCTTGCAGACGGCTAACTGCATGCGTGGGGGTGAGAGAATCCTAACATTTATTTCATATCTGATTCTAAAATCTATCAGTTTTGCTAAGACTTGCAACAAATCTTTGGACTCGCAATATTTTCAATGTTTTGAATATTTGAATAGTTCTCTCTATTTCAGCCAGTATCATTTGATATTTCATATTTAAGTGTATATTATTTAATCACGTCAGAGATTAAAGAGTGACACTTCATATCGGCACTTAATGGCTTGCCAGTTAACCCGTATCAAGCTGCTTTACCAACTAAATTATGTAGTATCTGTGTAGGTAACATACTTACCGAGTGTTGTGTTCATCTCATGGGAATAAGTTGACTACTGGTTACGGGCAGCTGGGGTGTATTCCAGCACGCACGAACCGGACAACTTACATACATGTCTTCTCCAGTCTGACTCTAGGTTTTGGCAGGGGGGGGGGGAGGGGGGAAGGGAGGGGTTGAGTGAGTGCTGTTTTCATTTCCTTAGTATGTTTCGGTTGGTTCTTTCTTTGTTTTTTTGGTTTTTTTTTTCGCAGAAAACCACGTGACACTTAGATTGGCTAGTTGAAGTAGCATTCGATCCTTGACGAGATAAACCAGCGTCCGGTGAAATGACCAGGAATTGTTCTTTGCTGTACGGGTTCTGGAGTCGCTGGAGTCAAGTGCTTGCAGACGGCTAACTGCATGCGTGGGGGTGAGAGAATCCTAACATTTATTTCATATCTGATTCTAAAATCTATCAGTTTTGCTAAGACTTGCAACAAATCTTTGGACTCGCAATATTTTCAATGTTTTGAATATTTGAATAGTTCTCTCTATTTCAGCCAGTATCATTTGATATTTCATATTTAAGTGTATATTATTTAATCACGTCAGAGATTAAAGAGTGACACTTCATATCGGCACTTAATGGCTTGCCAGTTAACCCGTATCAAGCTGCTTTACCAACTAAATTATGTAGTATCTGTGTAGGTAACATACTTACCGAGTGTTGTGTTCATCTCATGGGAATAAGTTGACTACTGGTTACGGGCAGCTGGGGTGTATTCCAGCACGCACGAACCGGACAACTTACATACATGTCTTCTCCAGTCTGACTCTAGGTTTTGGCAGGGGGGGGGGGAGGGGGGAAGGGAGGGGTTGAGTGAGTGCTGTTTTCATTTCCTTAGTATGTTTCGGTTGGTTCTTTCTTTGTTTTTTTGGTTTTTTTTTTCGCAGAAAACCACGTGACACTTAGATTGGCTAGTTGAAGTAGCATTCGATCCTTGACGAGATAAACCAGCGTCCGGTGAAATGACCAG
This sequence comes from Orbicella franksi, assembly GCF_964199315.1. Taxonomy (NCBI): domain Eukaryota; kingdom Metazoa; phylum Cnidaria; class Anthozoa; order Scleractinia; family Merulinidae; genus Orbicella; species Orbicella franksi. The sequence goes on from NW_027670658.1 coordinate 16,656, forward strand.
GAATTGTTCTTTGCTGTACGGGTTCTGGAGTCGCTGGAGTCAAGTGCTTGCAGACGGCTAACTGCATGCGTGGGGGTGAGAGAATCCTAACATTTATTTCATATCTGATTCTAAAATCTATCAGTTTTGCTAAGACTTGCAACAAATCTTTGGACTCGCAATATTTTCAATGTTTTGAATATTTGAATAGTTCTCTCTATTTCAGCCAGTATCATTTGATATTTCATATTTAAGTGTATATTATTTAATCACGTCAGAGATTAAAGAGTGACACTTCATATCGGCACTTAATGGCTTGCCAGTTAACCCGTATCAAGCTGCTTTACCAACTAAATTATGTAGTATCTGTGTAGGTAACATACTTACCGAGTGTTGTGTTCATCTCATGGGAATAAGTTGACTACTGGTTACGGGCAGCTGGGGTGTATTCCAGCACGCACGAACCGGACAACTTACATACATGTCTTCTCCAGTCTGACTCTAGGTTTTGGCAGGGGGGGGGGGAGGGGGGAAGGGAGGGGTTGAGTGAGTGCTGTTTTCATTTCCTTAGTATGTTTCGGTTGGTTCTTTCTTTGTTTTTTTGGTTTTTTTTTTCGCAGAAAACCACGTGACACTTAGATTGGCTAGTTGAAGTAGCATTCGATCCTTGACGAGATAAACCAGCGTCCGGTGAAATGACCAGGAATTGTTCTTTGCTGTACGGGTTCTGGAGTCGCTGGAGTCAAGTGCTTGCAGACGGCTAACTGCATGCGTGGGGGTGAGAGAATCCTAACATTTATTTCATATCTGATTCTAAAATCTATCAGTTTTGCTAAGACTTGCAACAAATCTTTGGACTCGCAATATTTTCAATGTTTTGAATATTTGAATAGTTCTCTCTATTTCAGCCAGTATCATTTGATATTTCATATTTAAGTGTATATTATTTAATCACGTCAGAGATTAAAGAGTGACACTTCATATCGGCACTTAATGGCTTGCCAGTTAACCCGTATCAAGCTGCTTTACCAACTAAATTATGTAGTATCTGTGTAGGTAACATACTTACCGAGTGTTGTGTTCATCTCATGGGAATAAGTTGACTACTGGTTACGGGCAGCTGGGGTGTATTCCAGCACGCACGAACCGGACAACTTACATACATGTCTTCTCCAGTCTGACTCTAGGTTTTGGCAGGGGGGGGGGGGGAGGGGGGAAGGGAGGGGTTGAGTGAGTGCTGTTTTCATTTCCTTAGTATGTTTCGGTTGGTTCTTTCTTTGTTTTTTTGGTTTTTTTTTTCGCAGAAAACCACGTGACACTTAGATTGGCTAGTTGAAGTAGCATTCGATCCTTGACGAGATAAACCAGCGTCCGGTGAAATGACCAGGAATTGTTCTTTGCTGTACGGGTTCTGGAGTCGCTGGAGTCAAGTGCTTGCAGACGGCTAACTGCATGCGTGGGGGTGAGAGAATCCTAACATTTATTTCATATCTGATTCTAAAATCTATCAGTTTTGCTAAGACTTGCAACAAATCTTTGGACTCGCAATATTTTCAATGTTTTGAATATTTGAATAGTTCTCTCTATTTCAGCCAGTATCATTTGATATTTCATATTTAAGTGTATATTATTTAATCACGTCAGAGATTAAAGAGTGACACTTCATATCGGCACTTAATGGCTTGCCAGTTAACCCGTATCAAGCTGCTTTACCAACTAAATTATGTAGTATCTGTGTAGGTAACATACTTACCGAGTGTTGTGTTCATCTCATGGGAATAAGTTGACTACTGGTTACGGGCAGCTGGGGTGTATTCCAGCACGCACGAACCGGACAACTTACATACATGTCTTCTCCAGTCTGACTCTAGGTTTTGGCAGGGGGGGGGGGAGGGGGGAAGGGAGGGGTTGAGTGAGTGCTGTTTTCATTTCCTTAGTATGTTTCGGTTGGTTCTTTCTTTGTTTTTTTGGTTTTTTTTTTCGCAGAAAACCACGTGACACTTAGATTGGCTAGTTGAAGTAGCATTCGATCCTTGACGAGATAAACCAGCGTCCGGTGAAATGACCAGGAATTGTTCTTTGCTGTACGGGTTCTGGAGTCGCTGGAGTCAAGTGCTTGCAGACGGCTAACTGCATGCGTGGGGGTGAGAGAATCCTAACATTTATTTCATATCTGATTCTAAAATCTATCAGTTTTGCTAAGACTTGCAACAAATCTTTGGACTCGCAATATTTTCAATGTTTTGAATATTTGAATAGTTCTCTCTATTTCAGCCAGTATCATTTGATATTTCATATTTAAGTGTATATTATTTAATCACGTCAGAGATTAAAGAGTGACACTTCATATCGGCACTTAATGGCTTGCCAGTTAACCCGTATCAAGCTGCTTTACCAACTAAATTATGTAGTATCTGTGTAGGTAACATACTTACCGAGTGTTGTGTTCATCTCATGGGAATAAGTTGACTACTGGTTACGGGCAGCTGGGGTGTATTCCAGCACGCACGAACCGGACAACTTACATACATGTCTTCTCCAGTCTGACTCTAGGTTTTGGCAGGGGGGGGGGGAGGGGGGAAGGGAGGGGTTGAGTGAGTGCTGTTTTCATTTCCTTAGTATGTTTCGGTTGGTTCTTTCTTTGTTTTTTTGGTTTTTTTTTTTCGCAGAAAACCACGTGACACTTAGATTGGCTAGTTGAAGTAGCATTCGATCCTTGACGAGATAAACCAGCGTCCGGTGAAATGACCAGGAATTGTTCTTTGCTGTACGGGTTCTGGAGTCGCTGGAGTCAAGTGCTTGCAGACGGCTAACTGCATGCGTGGGGGTGAGAGAATCCTAACATTTATTTCATATCTGATTCTAAAATCTATCAGTTTTGCTAAGACTTGCAACAAATCTTTGGACTCGCAATATTTTCAATGTTTTGAATATTTGAATAGTTCTCTCTATTTCAGCCAGTATCATTTGATATTTCATATTTAAGTGTATATTATTTAATCACGTCAGAGATTAAAGAGTGACACTTCATATCGGCACTTAATGGCTTGCCAGTTAACCCGTATCAAGCTGCTTTACCAACTAAATTATGTAGTATCTGTGTAGGTAACATACTTACCGAGTGTTGTGTTCATCTCATGGGAATAAGTTGACTACTGGTTACGGGCAGCTGGGGTGTATTCCAGCACGCACGAACCGGACAACTTACATACATGTCTTCTCCAGTCTGACTCTAGGTTTTGGCAGGGGGGGGGGGGAGGGGGGAAGGGAGGGGTTGAGTGAGTGCTGTTTTCATTTCCTTAGTATGTTTCGGTTGGTTCTTTCTTTGTTTTTTTGGTTTTTTTTTTTCGCAGAAAACCACGTGACACTTAGATTGGCTAGTTGAAGTAGCATTCGATCCTTGACGAGATAAACCAGCGTCCGGTGAAATGACCAGGAATTGTTCTTTGCTGTACGGGTTCTGGAGTCGCTGGAGTCAAGTGCTTGCAGACGGCTAACTGCATGCGTGGGGGTGAGAGAATCCTAACATTTATTTCATATCTGATTCTAAAATCTATCAGTTTTGCTAAGACTTGCAACAAATCTTTGGACTCGCAATATTTTCAATGTTTTGAATATTTGAATAGTTCTCTCTATTTCAGCCAGTATCATTTGATATTTCATATTTAAGTGTATATTATTTAATCACGTCAGAGATTAAAGAGTGACACTTCATATCGGCACTTAATGGCTTGCCAGTTAACCCGTATCAAGCTGCTTTACCAACTAAATTATGTAGTATCTGTGTAGGTAACATACTTACCGAGTGTTGTGTTCATCTCATGGGAATAAGTTGACTACTGGTTACGGGCAGCTGGGGTGTATTCCAGCACGCACGAACCGGACAACTTACATACATGTCTTCTCCAGTCTGACTCTAGGTTTTGGCAGGGGGGGGGGGAGGGGGGAAGGGAGGGGTTGAGTGAGTGCTGTTTTCATTTCCTTAGTATGTTTCGGTTGGTTCTTTCTTTGTTTTTTTGGTTTTTTTTTTCGCAGAAAACCACGTGACACTTAGATTGGCTAGTTGAAGTAGCATTCGATCCTTGACGAGATAAACCAGCGTCCGGTGAAATGACCAGGAATTGTTCTTTGCTGTACG
>NW_027670659.1:0-17121 GCF_964199315.1 Orbicella franksi
TTTGCGCGCTCATTGCTCGAACAGAGACAGCCGGCAATACCTCTGAAACTCTAAGCAGTTCACACGGGCCTCTGTCGGTATGAAATCAATCAGAGCTTGGAGAAAATAGCTCCACTTTAACTAAGTTAATTGAAGGCGGTTTTACCCGACAAAAACGAAACTAATCATCAAAAGAAAACTGAGAGAGCAAAGGCTTTTTATGTAATGTAGTAGGCCGAGTAGCTACTCAACTCTACGCACCTCAGAGAAAAATCCAGCCACCGACACTGCGTCCCGATGGTGGCGAATTGACGTCCGGCCAGCAGATGATATATGCCTCGATCTAGACACCGGCACAGGAGAGAGAACCGACATGAATGACATCAGACCATCATGATAAAAGGGGTCAATTAACTTCGTTCGCCATTGACCGAGAAAATTGAACTTGAGGTGATACATGTCTCAGTTAAAAGCGACGTTTCGCGTTAGTTGAAAACACAATAAGATAGATAGATAGAAACTTTATTAAGAATGCCATCAGCCGACTAGCTGGGGGAAAACTCCCCTACTAATACGGGGACATAACAAAAACTGAAAAAAACAACCTAAAATGTGCTGTGAGTAGAATTCATTCTTAGTAAATCATCTTTGCGCGCTCATTGCTCGAACAGAGACAGCCGGCAATACCTCTGAAACTCTAAGCAGTTCACACGGGCCTCTGTCGGTATGAAATCAATCAGAGCTTGGAGAAAATAGCTCCACTTTAACTAAGTTAATTGAAGGCGGTTTTACCCGACAAAAACGAAACTAATCATCAAAAGAAAACTGAGAGAGCAAAGGCTTTTTATGTAATGTAGTAGGCCGAGTAGCTACTCAACTCTACGCACCTCAGAGAAAAATCCAGCCACCGACACTGCGTCCCGATGGTGGCGAATTGACGTCCGGCCAGCAGATGATATATGCCTCGATCTAGACACCGGCACAGGAGAGAGAACCGACATGAATGACATCAGACCATCATGATAAAAGGGGTCAATTAACTTCGTTCGCCATTGACCGAGAAAATTGAACTTGAGGTGATACATGTCTCAGTTAAAAGCGACGTTTCGCGTTAGTTGAAAACACAATAAGATAGATAGATAGAAACTTTATTAAGAATGCCATCAGCCGACTAGCTGGGGGAAAACTCCCCTACTAATACGGGGACATAACAAAAACTGAAAAAAACAACCTAAAATGTGCTGTGAGTAGAATTCATTCTTAGTAAATCATCTTTGCGCGCTCATTGCTCGAACAGAGACAGCCGGCAATACCTCTGAAACTCTAAGCAGTTCACACGGGCCTCTGTCGGTATGAAATCAATCAGAGCTTGGAGAAAATAGCTCCACTTTAACTAAGTTAATTGAAGGCGGTTTTACCCGACAAAAACGAAACTAATCATCAAAAGAAAACTGAGAGAGCAAAGGCTTTTTATGTAATGTAGTAGGCCGAGTAGCTACTCAACTCTACGCACCTCAGAGAAAAATCCAGCCACCGACACTGCGTCCCGATGGTGGCGAATTGACGTCCGGCCAGCAGATGATATATGCCTCGATCTAGACACCGGCACAGGAGAGAGAACCGACATGAATGACATCAGACCATCATGATAAAAGGGGTCAATTAACTTCGTTCGCCATTGACCGAGAAAATTGAACTTGAGGTGATACATGTCTCAGTTAAAAGCGACGTTTCGCGTTAGTTGAAAACACAATAAGATAGATAGATAGAAACTTTATTAAGAATGCCATCAGCCGACTAGCTGGGGGAAAACTCCCCTACTAATACGGGGACATAACAAAAACTGAAAAAAACAACCTAAAATGTGCTGTGAGTAGAATTCATTCTTAGTAAATCATCTTTGCGCGCTCATTGCTCGAACAGAGACAGCCGGCAATACCTCTGAAACTCTAAGCAGTTCACACGGGCCTCTGTCGGTATGAAATCAATCAGAGCTTGGAGAAAATAGCTCCACTTTAACTAAGTTAATTGAAGGCGGTTTTACCCGACAAAAACGAAACTAATCATCAAAAGAAAACTGAGAGAGCAAAGGCTTTTTATGTAATGTAGTAGGCCGAGTAGCTACTCAACTCTACGCACCTCAGAGAAAAATCCAGCCACCGACACTGCGTCCCGATGGTGGCGAATTGACGTCCGGCCAGCAGATGATATATGCCTCGATCTAGACACCGGCACAGGAGAGAGAACCGACATGAATGACATCAGACCATCATGATAAAAGGGGTCAATTAACTTCGTTCGCCATTGACCGAGAAAATTGAACTTGAGGTGATACATGTCTCAGTTAAAAGCGACGTTTCGCGTTAGTTGAAAACACAATAAGATAGATAGATAGAAACTTTATTAAGAATGCCATCAGCCGACTAGCTGGGGGAAAACTCCCCTACTAATACGGGGACATAACAAAAACTGAAAAAAACAACCTAAAATGTGCTGTGAGTAGAATTCATTCTTAGTAAATCATCTTTGCGCGCTCATTGCTCGAACAGAGACAGCCGGCAATACCTCTGAAACTCTAAGCAGTTCACACGGGCCTCTGTCGGTATGAAATCAATCAGAGCTTGGAGAAAATAGCTCCACTTTAACTAAGTTAATTGAAGGCGGTTTTACCCGACAAAAACGAAACTAATCATCAAAAGAAAACTGAGAGAGCAAAGGCTTTTTATGTAATGTAGTAGGCCGAGTAGCTACTCAACTCTACGCACCTCAGAGAAAAATCCAGCCACCGACACTGCGTCCCGATGGTGGCGAATTGACGTCCGGCCAGCAGATGATATATGCCTCGATCTAGACACCGGCACAGGAGAGAGAACCGACATGAATGACATCAGACCATCATGATAAAAGGGGTCAATTAACTTCGTTCGCCATTGACCGAGAAAATTGAACTTGAGGTGATACATGTCTCAGTTAAAAGCGACGTTTCGCGTTAGTTGAAAACACAATAAGATAGATAGATAGAAACTTTATTAAGAATGCCATCAGCCGACTAGCTGGGGGAAAACTCCCCTACTAATACGGGGACATAACAAAAACTGAAAAAAACAACCTAAAATGTGCTGTGAGTAGAATTCATTCTTAGTAAATCATCTTTGCGCGCTCATTGCTCGAACAGAGACAGCCGGCAATACCTCTGAAACTCTAAGCAGTTCACACGGGCCTCTGTCGGTATGAAATCAATCAGAGCTTGGAGAAAATAGCTCCACTTTAACTAAGTTAATTGAAGGCGGTTTTACCCGACAAAAACGAAACTAATCATCAAAAGAAAACTGAGAGAGCAAAGGCTTTTTATGTAATGTAGTAGGCCGAGTAGCTACTCAACTCTACGCACCTCAGAGAAAAATCCAGCCACCGACACTGCGTCCCGATGGTGGCGAATTGACGTCCGGCCAGCAGATGATATATGCCTCGATCTAGACACCGGCACAGGAGAGAGAACCGACATGAATGACATCAGACCATCATGATAAAAGGGGTCAATTAACTTCGTTCGCCATTGACCGAGAAAATTGAACTTGAGGTGATACATGTCTCAGTTAAAAGCGACGTTTCGCGTTAGTTGAAAACACAATAAGATAGATAGATAGAAACTTTATTAAGAATGCCATCAGCCGACTAGCTGGGGGAAAACTCCCCTACTAATACGGGGACATAACAAAAACTGAAAAAAACAACCTAAAATGTGCTGTGAGTAGAATTCATTCTTAGTAAATCATCTTTGCGCGCTCATTGCTCGAACAGAGACAGCCGGCAATACCTCTGAAACTCTAAGCAGTTCACACGGGCCTCTGTCGGTATGAAATCAATCAGAGCTTGGAGAAAATAGCTCCACTTTAACTAAGTTAATTGAAGGCGGTTTTACCCGACAAAAACGAAACTAATCATCAAAAGAAAACTGAGAGAGCAAAGGCTTTTTATGTAATGTAGTAGGCCGAGTAGCTACTCAACTCTACGCACCTCAGAGAAAAATCCAGCCACCGACACTGCGTCCCGATGGTGGCGAATTGACGTCCGGCCAGCAGATGATATATGCCTCGATCTAGACACCGGCACAGGAGAGAGAACCGACATGAATGACATCAGACCATCATGATAAAAGGGGTCAATTAACTTCGTTCGCCATTGACCGAGAAAATTGAACTTGAGGTGATACATGTCTCAGTTAAAAGCGACGTTTCGCGTTAGTTGAAAACACAATAAGATAGATAGATAGAAACTTTATTAAGAATGCCATCAGCCGACTAGCTGGGGGAAAACTCCCCTACTAATACGGGGACATAACAAAAACTGAAAAAAACAACCTAAAATGTGCTGTGAGTAGAATTCATTCTTAGTAAATCATCTTTGCGCGCTCATTGCTCGAACAGAGACAGCCGGCAATACCTCTGAAACTCTAAGCAGTTCACACGGGCCTCTGTCGGTATGAAATCAATCAGAGCTTGGAGAAAATAGCTCCACTTTAACTAAGTTAATTGAAGGCGGTTTTACCCGACAAAAACGAAACTAATCATCAAAAGAAAACTGAGAGAGCAAAGGCTTTTTATGTAATGTAGTAGGCCGAGTAGCTACTCAACTCTACGCACCTCAGAGAAAAATCCAGCCACCGACACTGCGTCCCGATGGTGGCGAATTGACGTCCGGCCAGCAGATGATATATGCCTCGATCTAGACACCGGCACAGGAGAGAGAACCGACATGAATGACATCAGACCATCATGATAAAAGGGGTCAATTAACTTCGTTCGCCATTGACCGAGAAAATTGAACTTGAGGTGATACATGTCTCAGTTAAAAGCGACGTTTCGCGTTAGTTGAAAACACAATAAGATAGATAGATAGAAACTTTATTAAGAATGCCATCAGCCGACTAGCTGGGGGAAAACTCCCCTACTAATACGGGGACATAACAAAAACTGAAAAAAACAACCTAAAATGTGCTGTGAGTAGAATTCATTCTTAGTAAATCATCTTTGCGCGCTCATTGCTCGAACAGAGACAGCCGGCAATACCTCTGAAACTCTAAGCAGTTCACACGGGCCTCTGTCGGTATGAAATCAATCAGAGCTTGGAGAAAATAGCTCCACTTTAACTAAGTTAATTGAAGGCGGTTTTACCCGACAAAAACGAAACTAATCATCAAAAGAAAACTGAGAGAGCAAAGGCTTTTTATGTAATGTAGTAGGCCGAGTAGCTACTCAACTCTACGCACCTCAGAGAAAAATCCAGCCACCGACACTGCGTCCCGATGGTGGCGAATTGACGTCCGGCCAGCAGATGATATATGCCTCGATCTAGACACCGGCACAGGAGAGAGAACCGACATGAATGACATCAGACCATCATGATAAAAGGGGTCAATTAACTTCGTTCGCCATTGACCGAGAAAATTGAACTTGAGGTGATACATGTCTCAGTTAAAAGCGACGTTTCGCGTTAGTTGAAAACACAATAAGATAGATAGATAGAAACTTTATTAAGAATGCCATCAGCCGACTAGCTGGGGGAAAACTCCCCTACTAATACGGGGACATAACAAAAACTGAAAAAAACAACCTAAAATGTGCTGTGAGTAGAATTCATTCTTAGTAAATCATCTTTGCGCGCTCATTGCTCGAACAGAGACAGCCGGCAATACCTCTGAAACTCTAAGCAGTTCACACGGGCCTCTGTCGGTATGAAATCAATCAGAGCTTGGAGAAAATAGCTCCACTTTAACTAAGTTAATTGAAGGCGGTTTTACCCGACAAAAACGAAACTAATCATCAAAAGAAAACTGAGAGAGCAAAGGCTTTTTATGTAATGTAGTAGGCCGAGTAGCTACTCAACTCTACGCACCTCAGAGAAAAATCCAGCCACCGACACTGCGTCCCGATGGTGGCGAATTGACGTCCGGCCAGCAGATGATATATGCCTCGATCTAGACACCGGCACAGGAGAGAGAACCGACATGAATGACATCAGACCATCATGATAAAAGGGGTCAATTAACTTCGTTCGCCATTGACCGAGAAAATTGAACTTGAGGTGATACATGTCTCAGTTAAAAGCGACGTTTCGCGTTAGTTGAAAACACAATAAGATAGATAGATAGAAACTTTATTAAGAATGCCATCAGCCGACTAGCTGGGGGAAAACTCCCCTACTAATACGGGGACATAACAAAAACTGAAAAAAACAACCTAAAATGTGCTGTGAGTAGAATTCATTCTTAGTAAATCATCTTTGCGCGCTCATTGCTCGAACAGAGACAGCCGGCAATACCTCTGAAACTCTAAGCAGTTCACACGGGCCTCTGTCGGTATGAAATCAATCAGAGCTTGGAGAAAATAGCTCCACTTTAACTAAGTTAATTGAAGGCGGTTTTACCCGACAAAAACGAAACTAATCATCAAAAGAAAACTGAGAGAGCAAAGGCTTTTTATGTAATGTAGTAGGCCGAGTAGCTACTCAACTCTACGCACCTCAGAGAAAAATCCAGCCACCGACACTGCGTCCCGATGGTGGCGAATTGACGTCCGGCCAGCAGATGATATATGCCTCGATCTAGACACCGGCACAGGAGAGAGAACCGACATGAATGACATCAGACCATCATGATAAAAGGGGTCAATTAACTTCGTTCGCCATTGACCGAGAAAATTGAACTTGAGGTGATACATGTCTCAGTTAAAAGCGACGTTTCGCGTTAGTTGAAAACACAATAAGATAGATAGATAGAAACTTTATTAAGAATGCCATCAGCCGACTAGCTGGGGGAAAACTCCCCTACTAATACGGGGACATAACAAAAACTGAAAAAAACAACCTAAAATGTGCTGTGAGTAGAATTCATTCTTAGTAAATCATCTTTGCGCGCTCATTGCTCGAACAGAGACAGCCGGCAATACCTCTGAAACTCTAAGCAGTTCACACGGGCCTCTGTCGGTATGAAATCAATCAGAGCTTGGAGAAAATAGCTCCACTTTAACTAAGTTAATTGAAGGCGGTTTTACCCGACAAAAACGAAACTAATCATCAAAAGAAAACTGAGAGAGCAAAGGCTTTTTATGTAATGTAGTAGGCCGAGTAGCTACTCAACTCTACGCACCTCAGAGAAAAATCCAGCCACCGACACTGCGTCCCGATGGTGGCGAATTGACGTCCGGCCAGCAGATGATATATGCCTCGATCTAGACACCGGCACAGGAGAGAGAACCGACATGAATGACATCAGACCATCATGATAAAAGGGGTCAATTAACTTCGTTCGCCATTGACCGAGAAAATTGAACTTGAGGTGATACATGTCTCAGTTAAAAGCGACGTTTCGCGTTAGTTGAAAACACAATAAGATAGATAGATAGAAACTTTATTAAGAATGCCATCAGCCGACTAGCTGGGGGAAAACTCCCCTACTAATACGGGGACATAACAAAAACTGAAAAAAACAACCTAAAATGTGCTGTGAGTAGAATTCATTCTTAGTAAATCATCTTTGCGCGCTCATTGCTCGAACAGAGACAGCCGGCAATACCTCTGAAACTCTAAGCAGTTCACACGGGCCTCTGTCGGTATGAAATCAATCAGAGCTTGGAGAAAATAGCTCCACTTTAACTAAGTTAATTGAAGGCGGTTTTACCCGACAAAAACGAAACTAATCATCAAAAGAAAACTGAGAGAGCAAAGGCTTTTTATGTAATGTAGTAGGCCGAGTAGCTACTCAACTCTACGCACCTCAGAGAAAAATCCAGCCACCGACACTGCGTCCCGATGGTGGCGAATTGACGTCCGGCCAGCAGATGATATATGCCTCGATCTAGACACCGGCACAGGAGAGAGAACCGACATGAATGACATCAGACCATCATGATAAAAGGGGTCAATTAACTTCGTTCGCCATTGACCGAGAAAATTGAACTTGAGGTGATACATGTCTCAGTTAAAAGCGACGTTTCGCGTTAGTTGAAAACACAATAAGATAGATAGATAGAAACTTTATTAAGAATGCCATCAGCCGACTAGCTGGGGGAAAACTCCCCTACTAATACGGGGACATAACAAAAACTGAAAAAAACAACCTAAAATGTGCTGTGAGTAGAATTCATTCTTAGTAAATCATCTTTGCGCGCTCATTGCTCGAACAGAGACAGCCGGCAATACCTCTGAAACTCTAAGCAGTTCACACGGGCCTCTGTCGGTATGAAATCAATCAGAGCTTGGAGAAAATAGCTCCACTTTAACTAAGTTAATTGAAGGCGGTTTTACCCGACAAAAACGAAACTAATCATCAAAAGAAAACTGAGAGAGCAAAGGCTTTTTATGTAATGTAGTAGGCCGAGTAGCTACTCAACTCTACGCACCTCAGAGAAAAATCCAGCTACCGACACTGCGTCCCGATGGTGGCGAATTGACGTCCGGCCAGCAGATGATATATGCCTCGATCTAGACACCGGCACAGGAGAGAGAACCGACATGAATGACATCAGACCATCATGATAAAAGGGGTCAATTAACTTCGTTCGCCATTGACCGAGAAAATTGAACTTGAGGTGATACATGTCTCAGTTAAAAGCGACGTTTCGCGTTAGTTGAAAACACAATAAGATAGATAGATAGAAACTTTATTAAGAATGCCATCAGCCGACTAGCTGGGGGAAAACTCCCCTACTAATACGGGGACATAACAAAAACTGAAAAAAACAACCTAAAATGTGCTGTGAGTAGAATTCATTCTTAGTAAATCATCTTTGCGCGCTCATTGCTCGAACAGAGACAGCCGGCAATACCTCTGAAACTCTAAGCAGTTCACACGGGCCTCTGTCGGTATGAAATCAATCAGAGCTTGGAGAAAATAGCTCCACTTTAACTAAGTTAATTGAAGGCGGTTTTACCCGACAAAAACGAAACTAATCATCAAAAGAAAACTGAGAGAGCAAAGGCTTTTTATGTAATGTAGTAGGCCGAGTAGCTACTCAACTCTACGCACCTCAGAGAAAAATCCAGCCACCGACACTGCGTCCCGATGGTGGCGAATTGACGTCCGGCCAGCAGATGATATATGCCTCGATCTAGACACCGGCACAGGAGAGAGAACCGACATGAATGACATCAGACCATCATGATAAAAGGGGTCAATTAACTTCGTTCGCCATTGACCGAGAAAATTGAACTTGAGGTGATACATGTCTCAGTTAAAAGCGACGTTTCGCGTTAGTTGAAAACACAATAAGATAGATAGATAGAAACTTTATTAAGAATGCCATCAGCCGACTAGCTGGGGGAAAACTCCCCTACTAATACGGGGACATAACAAAAACTGAAAAAAACAACCTAAAATGTGCTGTGAGTAGAATTCATTCTTAGTAAATCATCTTTGCGCGCTCATTGCTCGAACAGAGACAGCCGGCAATACCTCTGAAACTCTAAGCAGTTCACACGGGCCTCTGTCGGTATGAAATCAATCAGAGCTTGGAGAAAATAGCTCCACTTTAACTAAGTTAATTGAAGGCGGTTTTACCCGACAAAAACGAAACTAATCATCAAAAGAAAACTGAGAGAGCAAAGGCTTTTTATGTAATGTAGTAGGCCGAGTAGCTACTCAACTCTACGCACCTCAGAGAAAAATCCAGCCACCGACACTGCGTCCCGATGGTGGCGAATTGACGTCCGGCCAGCAGATGATATATGCCTCGATCTAGACACCGGCACAGGAGAGAGAACCGACATGAATGACATCAGACCATCATGATAAAAGGGGTCAATTAACTTCGTTCGCCATTGACCGAGAAAATTGAACTTGAGGTGATACATGTCTCAGTTAAAAGCGACGTTTCGCGTTAGTTGAAAACACAATAAGATAGATAGATAGAAACTTTATTAAGAATGCCATCAGCCGACTAGCTGGGGGAAAACTCCCCTACTAATACGGGGACATAACAAAAACTGAAAAAAACAACCTAAAATGTGCTGTGAGTAGAATTCATTCTTAGTAAATCATCTTTGCGCGCTCATTGCTCGAACAGAGACAGCCGGCAATACCTCTGAAACTCTAAGCAGTTCACACGGGCCTCTGTCGGTATGAAATCAATCAGAGCTTGGAGAAAATAGCTCCACTTTAACTAAGTTAATTGAAGGCGGTTTTACCCGACAAAAACGAAACTAATCATCAAAAGAAAACTGAGAGAGCAAAGGCTTTTTATGTAATGTAGTAGGCCGAGTAGCTACTCAACTCTACGCACCTCAGAGAAAAATCCAGCCACCGACACTGCGTCCCGATGGTGGCGAATTGACGTCCGGCCAGCAGATGATATATGCCTCGATCTAGACACCGGCACAGGAGAGAGAACCGACATGAATGACATCAGACCATCATGATAAAAGGGGTCAATTAACTTCGTTCGCCATTGACCGAGAAAATTGAACTTGAGGTGATACATGTCTCAGTTAAAAGCGACGTTTCGCGTTAGTTGAAAACACAATAAGATAGATAGATAGAAACTTTATTAAGAATGCCATCAGCCGACTAGCTGGGGGAAAACTCCCCTACTAATACGGGGACATAACAAAAACTGAAAAAAACAACCTAAAATGTGCTGTGAGTAGAATTCATTCTTAGTAAATCATCTTTGCGCGCTCATTGCTCGAACAGAGACAGCCGGCAATACCTCTGAAACTCTAAGCAGTTCACACGGGCCTCTGTCGGTATGAAATCAATCAGAGCTTGGAGAAAATAGCTCCACTTTAACTAAGTTAATTGAAGGCGGTTTTACCCGACAAAAACGAAACTAATCATCAAAAGAAAACTGAGAGAGCAAAGGCTTTTTATGTAATGTAGTAGGCCGAGTAGCTACTCAACTCTACGCACCTCAGAGAAAAATCCAGCCACCGACACTGCGTCCCGATGGTGGCGAATTGACGTCCGGCCAGCAGATGATATATGCCTCGATCTAGACACCGGCACAGGAGAGAGAACCGACATGAATGACATCAGACCATCATGATAAAAGGGGTCAATTAACTTCGTTCGCCATTGACCGAGAAAATTGAACTTGAGGTGATACATGTCTCAGTTAAAAGCGACGTTTCGCGTTAGTTGAAAACACAATAAGATAGATAGATAGAAACTTTATTAAGAATGCCATCAGCCGACTAGCTGGGGGAAAACTCCCCTACTAATACGGGGACATAACAAAAACTGAAAAAAACAACCTAAAATGTGCTGTGAGTAGAATTCATTCTTAGTAAATCATCTTTGCGCGCTCATTGCTCGAACAGAGACAGCCGGCAATACCTCTGAAACTCTAAGCAGTTCACACGGGCCTCTGTCGGTATGAAATCAATCAGAGCTTGGAGAAAATAGCTCCACTTTAACTAAGTTAATTGAAGGCGGTTTTACCCGACAAAAACGAAACTAATCATCAAAAGAAAACTGAGAGAGCAAAGGCTTTTTATGTAATGTAGTAGGCCGAGTAGCTACTCAACTCTACGCACCTCAGAGAAAAATCCAGCCACCGACACTGCGTCCCGATGGTGGCGAATTGACGTCCGGCCAGCAGATGATATATGCCTCGATCTAGACACCGGCACAGGAGAGAGAACCGACATGAATGACATCAGACCATCATGATAAAAGGGGTCAATTAACTTCGTTCGCCATTGACCGAGAAAATTGAACTTGAGGTGATATTTTTATTTTGGGCTTTGGAACCTGGCAAGTCGCGGAAGATCCGGTTGCCAGGTTACATCGGTAGTAGTTATTTCGTTCCCAGGATAGCTCGGTAGATAGGGTCGCAGAGACTTGTTGGATTTTAGCACGGTTTTACCCGAATTAAATCCCACAAGTCCTTGCAACCCTTTGGAATATCTACCGAGAGACCCTGGGTACTAAGGATATCTGATATATATTTGTGCGTTGACCACTGGACCGATGTATTAGAGGCTCAAGAAAACTGTGCATGTGTTTCTTCGCACAAGTGAGTAATGAACTGAAGTGAAAAACGTTTTACGTCGTTGGCGTCGGAAGGTAAGCTGTCGCTTTGTTTTATTATATCCAACGAAGCGATTTTTGATGATGTTCGGCGTTAGTATTTCCTCCTGTCTGCTCATCACTTAGTTTTTGACATTCGACAACGAGTAAGTTAAACATGAGGATTTTGGTATTGTTTTGGGCATGAGGTCATCTTGAGATCTGTTTTGCCTATTTGTTGAAACTTCTGGCATAAAATCCCTGTGTTATTTCTGTGCAACAAACTATAGGCAGTGTTGGAGTGCTTTCAATACAATGATAGCATGTTTTTGTCAGCAACGAGGGGCACATGAAAACTTGTGTGTTATGTTTCACAGAATGCTTTGCCATCATGTTACAGTAGACAAAAATTGAAATGAAACCATTCAAACTGGACTTTTTCACTACCGCTTTATAAATTGCCGCTTAACTTCTATTGGCAAATAATCATAACTCGTGGCAGAAAAAGGTGAACCATCAACATTGAGATTTGTAGAAAGGTTACATTCAAAAATGCTGTCAGTACTTAAATGAACACTCTTTTTCTTGCTAAATTTCGCAGGTAAAGTTACTCTTCTGGCTGGAATAAAAGTTAACCACTGAAGGTATTTTAAGTTTGCACTGGTCAACTGAGAATTGCAACATCATCTCTTGTCCTAGTTTTTGGAACAGGCATGAGTAGCAATACCTTTGCTGCTTGTTGACTGGTGCTAATCCATTACAGGTTAGATGGGGAACATTTGGGGGTCTGGGTGCGGCGAAAAATTAACACCGCATCACTGCAAGATGAAACACCATCACCACAGCATATATTTTCAAAGAAATAAGCTACGTATTTCAGTCCTGAGTTCTTGGTCAAACAAGAAACTACAGTACACTGTATAGTAATGAACACAAACATCACACATCCTGTTTGAAGCTGTGAAAACTTAAACTCACCAGAAATTTTACACCTGGAGATGCCAGATACAATGATCAGCTTCCTGTAAGGTTGGGCCACATGAAGCGAGGGCAGTTGCAATCTTGGCAAGTTGATCTGCACTGAAGATGGAGGTCCAGTAGCTCTGATCGTGAGAGTAGATGACAAGTAGCTCCTCTCCAGCATTCACCTCTCGTGTTGTTTTAATCCAGATCTCATCATTCCATTTAGAAAACTCGCAATTGACTCTTTGGGCTATTATTTTTGAAAATTTAGCTTTTGCAAGTGATAGTGGAAAACTACCATCGTTGCAGAAAATTCCCAAACCTAGTTCGAAGGGGTTTTGTTTACCATCTACAGAAAGAATTTTGTCTTTGAAAGTCATTTCAATTACATAGTCACCATCCAAGTGTGACTCTCTGAGGTTGGCAGTAGGAGCATAGGCACACACGTATCTGTCTCTGGGGATTTTATGGAGGGTGAACAAACCTAGACCAGTGTCCACTCCACCCACCCCAACCACTAGACTAGGTCGGACTTGAAGGAATGCCTCGCCAGTTTTAACCACTTCAAAATTCTTTTCTGGATGACCTGACCTGTAAATATTAATTGACAAAGTGTAAGGACCTATTTACTTGTTGGAAGGTTGGTCATAGCACTTGGATCATTAAAACACCCCCACCTGAATTACTGAGAAAACACAAATGGCTCTCTTAAATTCCTTCACATTAGACAGTGATAACATGAGGTCAACAACTATTATGTTACGTTACGATTATTTTCTCCAGGAAAAGTTTGTCTTCAGTTCAAGTGCACAAGGCCAGCCTTCTTCATTTCCTTCTGCAACTCATTAATAATTCATCAATTTGAAACAATGGAAATCATAACTGCGACTGTGTCTGGATATCAGATCTTATTTAGCATAGATTCTTACGAGTGTATTTCTTGTATTAGTTTTGGTTTTGATTGAAGAGATATATCAAACACTTGAGGCTGTATTTTATCACGTTTCCAAACATTCCAAAGTTCATCATAAATACTCCACTACACATCATGTTCTCAACTCTGTTCTTGGTGTTTGGAAATGTGATAAAAACTGTTTCTCATGTGTTACAGAATGGTTTTTCAATACTGATTTTAATTTTTGGCATTCGGCATTTGAACAACCAGGTCTGTTATATTTATCTAGTACCTTGTAATCTCGTTGTAAATTCCAAACTGGGGTTCTTTCTTGGGTAAATGCTGAGTTTGGTGCTCATGAGCTTGTGCTCGGGTAGTTTGGTTAGAACAAATCTGTTTGGTAGTTTTTCTCTCATGCCAAGGTAGGAATGCACTGGACTTGTTATAAGGATATCCTTTCCGCTGCAAATTCCTAGTTGTCTCAAGGTTAAAATGCTTCAAGATGTGGTCAGCACTGTTATCTGAATTGCACCCATAAATGAAATTTCTAGAGGCACCACACCAGATTGGACCCATTTTTTTCTCTTTTGCCACTCCCTGTAGACCGAGTAGTAGCTTGTCTTGGCAGTATCTCGTGAAAACATGGCAAAAACCAGTTACAACAAGGAGTGCATTGAGTGATAACAAGAAAGCGTTGTAGTTGCATTACATACTGGAAATGGTGACATTAGCCTCTTGCGTAGCTCTGATTGAGTACTGACTAGCTGTTCAACAAACTCAAGGAATCTTGTCTCCATCTCATCAGAAGGTGGTGTCGTATACTTGAACCAAAATTCCTTTAACGGGCGGCCATAGTAATCGTGAGGGAGATCTATTCCCTCCGCCGGAATTTCTTCACACAGATCAGCTGTTCCTTGCAGAACAAACAAGCGCAGGAAAAGATGAACTGCACAGAGGCTTATGTGACCCATTCTTTTTAAATAAACATGTTTTAAATCATCTGTTTTCACAAAATGGATTGCTGCCAACTCCGGTGCATCTATTCCAAAAAGACGGGTGAAAACTGCATTCTCTAGGGGTTTGTCAGAATCAATATTAATGTTCATAACCAAACCATCACCATCACAGGGAATAACAGTGGGATAACATATTTTTTCGGAAAGTTCTGGACCTCCATCATCACACACCACAGATCTGTATGGACTTGTATTGTTGTAAGCTTCGTAGATGTTGCTGGGCACATCACACGTATGGTGTATTCTTGCTGGTAAATTAACTATGGCTGACCGTACTTCAGCACTAACAAAATGGCTCATTGGCTCGTTCACATAATTTAGCAATGGGAACTTGGAAACTGAATTGAAAACTGCAATCTGGTCATGGAGATTAGATGATGATGCTCCAAGTTCATCTATTCCATCAAGAATATCTAAAATAGAACTGTAGTTTGGCCTTCCACGAGAACGCTGCTGAGGAACATCTGGCATGCTTTCACTATGGTGTTGGGCTATGCATTCTGTAAGAAATCCACCTATGGCATAAGCCTGCTGTGTGGCAAGTTGATACCTTTGCTGCAAGGCTTGATGTAATTTTCCAATAACCTAACAGGTAATAGTCATAATATTTAATTCACTGCTTGTGTTTTGTGTAGTTTGAGGTTATTCAAACTCAAAAGAGGAGGCCAAACTATATAAACAGAAAACCTCACTGCAAAGTTACAAAAATCAAATCAAATCTCTGACTTATCCTGGGTTAGCTTAATCGGGTTTTGAACAACATGACCCGGGAGCTCCCCTTTTAGGCTTGGCTAAATCTGTATATTATGTAATAAGGAACAATCAAAATACAGCAGACAAACTTTGCTATTATCTGCATGTGAGCAAAGTGGCTCATCAGGCTGGCGCTTATCTAGGGTTTTAGTGACAGTTTCAGTTCTGAATTTGTAAAATTATTGTAAGGCACATCGGGTGTGAGCTAATAAGCCCTGTAATAATTTTAATTATATGTTAAATATACTATTGTTTTAAATTATCATGCATAAATTAAGTACTCAGATCCAGCCATTTCAGCAAGGTAGTTCAAAGCTTATGGAACAATGGCGGAAGGTATTCTAGGTTATAACATGTAAATGTTGATAAATTCCTAGAATCTGTGAAGATGGCTGATGATGGACAATTTCAATATAAATGTTTTGGGATATAATACTGATGAGCTGCTGTAAACTTTGATTAATCTGTGGTGAAGTGGAATTGCCCATAATACCTTTGTCATTGTTTTATATGCCTTTATGGGAGAATTACCAATTAGGGTTCCATGAGATTAAGTAGCAATTTACAAAAGAGCCAACCAATGTCTTAACAGGATGATACAAATGTTATTTTAACACACTGTGATTCTGAAAAGTTTTTTACCTGTATTGCCATGTCAGGATTGTCCTCAATAGAGAGAAGTTCTGTCACATCATCATTGTCAAACCGAATGATTGAATTGGGTGCCATGGTGGTATTAAAATCACAATTTTCCAGATATGTCATGTAAATGGCTGCTTTAAGTGATGGATCTTTAATAGGTGCCAAATGCTCCTTCAAATATTTGAATTCTTTGTTTTCTGCAAAGTTTACCTGAGGGACTGATTCACTTTCCAAGGCAGCTGGTGGTGTATGTGGAGATTCCTTTGAGATTGAAAGTTTATAAGCATCTTGGAGGTTTCATTTTATCTCGCTAGCCAACATGTAATAATTAATAAATCATGACAGCTTATATACCCAGACTGTGGTATTCTGTACATGCCTTGAGTTTGAATTGTAATAACCTATTAGTAGTTGTTTTACTCCATTATGTCAAAGAATTAAGAACACCAGAAGTTCGAGTAACAAGTGGACAGAAACTTTGTACCAAGATTATTTGCATCATATTGCAAACTTCTGTGTGACTATTTTGAATATCTTCTCAAAAGAAATCATTTCTTACAACACCAAATGTCAAAAACAAAGTTTGAAGTTCATAAGAAACACTTGAAAGTACTGGTGAAATAAAACTGACAATGAAATTTTACCTGTGATTGCACTATTTCTCTGAACTTCAAAATTCATTTTCTCCAGTTCCTTTGGAAAATTGTTTTTGGTGTTATTTCAGGCAATTATTTATATCTTTAGCTTTAAGAAAATGCAAAAAGGATCTTAATATACTTAACATTGTATTGGTACAAGATTTTTGTCCACAAAAGTCTGAAATTGCTCAATTTCCTATCGGATTTCGTCTTAAAAAATTCAACATTGCA
>NW_027670662.1:0-2500 GCF_964199315.1 Orbicella franksi
AATTACAAGACTTGGAAAAGCCCTGTATTGTTATTTCTTGTCACTACCTCCCTGAGTCAGGATTGGGTAATTTGCGCGCCTGCTGCCTTCCTTGGATGTGGTAGCCGTTTCTCAGGCTCCCTCTCCGGAATCGAACCCTAATTCTCCGTCACCCGTTGCAACCATGGTAAGCCACTACCTTACCATCGACAGTTGATAGGGCAGAAATTTGAATGAAACATCGCCAGCTCAAGGCCGTGCGATTCGATCAGTTACTATGAATCACCAAAGAACCGGGCAGAACCCGCATTGGTTTTTAATCTAATAAATACATCCCTTCCAGAAGTCGGGACTTTTCGCATGTATTAGCTCTAGAATTACTACGGTTATCCAAGTAGTAATGGTACAATCAAATAAACGATAACTGATTTAATGAGCCATTCGCAGTTTCACAGTACAAGTGCTTATACTTAGACATGCATGGCTTAATCTTTGAGACAAGCATATGACTACTGGCAGGATCAACCAGGTAGCTATCCCTCAGGGAACCCGGCGGGAACCCTTTTGCGTCTGCTTCCTTTGAAAGGAGGCTGGCATTCCACCGTCAAGCTGCACTGGGAATCCTCCCGGCCATGGAAGACGCACGAGGCGTTCGACCCTGTCCGAGGGAAACCCGTTCTCTCTTTGCCACGTCTTTCCACTGCTTCACCCTAGTAAGCTTCCGGCATACCAGTGAGACAGCCAAGTCCACGGAATGCCGACAAGATACATTGGGGAAGAATGATTCTTCCGAATCTAAGCCGCTATTCTTGGCCAAAGGCCATCAGGTACAACATCCATCCGTTCTCTCGTTGTCCACACCGAGACAACTTGGCTACAAGTTCAGTCATTTCATGCTACCGACCGAGCAAGTTTAGTCGACTTTGCTCCTTTTTCCTCCAAATACCCTCCTTTCGTACCCGAGAACACATTACCGAGCAGGGCTTACTGTTACGGACCGATACAGCTCAATTGCTCTTTCGGTCTTTCCCGATGCCTGCCCTACATTATAACCCGAAACCGTCTATTCCCCCAACCAAGTTTAGACACTTAGAAAAATTTCGAAAATTTCGATTTTTCAAAACTGCTCCAAAGCGCTCCCCATGGCATTCCAAACATGCGTCACCATGTCAGAGTTACGAAAACGAAGAGATTTCCACGAAGATGACCGATGATTGCCGAAATTTTCTGACGAAAACCCGAAGCTCAAAGACCACACCCTAAAGAGCGCAAAATTGGGATTTTACACTTTTTCAAAACTTTTTGCAGGAAACTATTGGCCAGCTCGAGTCACGTGCAGGCGCTAAGTTTGGCGCTGTCACATCATCGTTAAGGGGGTGTTCTACACTATCTTAAAACTGGGCGTCGGTCCCCCTATTCTATAAGCACCCTTAAGGTTTTCACCATTTTCAAAACTTTTTGCGGGAAACGATTGGCCAGCTCGAATTGCGTGCAGGCGCCAAGTTTCGCGCTGTCACATCATCGTTAAGGGGGGTGAGCTACACTATCTTAAAACTGGGCGTCGGTCCCCCTATTCTATAAGCACCCTTAAGATTTTCACCATTTTCAAAACTTTTTGCGGGAAACAATTGGCCAGCTCGAGTTACGTGCAGGCACCAAGTTTGGCGCTGTCACATCATCGTTAAGGGGGTGTTCTACACTATCTTAAAACTGGGCGTCGGTCCCCCTATTCTATAAGCACCCTTAAGGTTTTCACCATTTTCAAAACTTTTTGCGGGAAACGATTGGCCAGCTCGAGTTACGTGCAGGCGCCAAGTTTCGCGCTGTCACATCATCGTTAAGGGGGGTGAGCTACACTATCTTAAAACTGGGCGTCGGTCCCCTATTCTATAAGCACCCTTAAGATTTTCACCATTTTCAAAACTTTTTGCGGGAAACAATTGGCCAGCTCGAGTTACGTGCAGGCACCAAGTTTGGCGCTGTCACATCATCGTTAAGGGGGGTGTGCTACACTATCTTAAAACTGGGCGTCGGTCCCCCTATTCTATAAGCACCCTTAAGATTTTCACCATTTTCAAAACTTTTTGCGGGAAACGATTGGCCAGCTCGAGTTACGTGCAGGCGCAAGATTTGGCGCTGTCACATCATCGTTAAGGGGGGTGTGCTACACTATCTTAAAACTGGGCGTCGGTCCCCCTGTTCTATAGGCACCCTTAAGATTTTCACCATTTTCAAAACTTTTTGCGGGAAACGATTGGCCAGCTCGAGTTACGTGCAGGTGCCAGGTTTGGCGCTGTCACATCATCATTAAGAGGGCGTGTGTTCTACTAAATTAAAACAGGGTGTCGGTCCCCTATAGTATAAGCACCCTTAAGATTTTCACCATTTTCAAAACTTTTTGCGGGAAACTATTGGCCAGCTTAAGTTACGTGCAGGCGCCAAGTTTAGCCAAGTTTAACCCTAACCTTCACCCTAACTCTTACCCTAACCCTAAACTCTAACCCTAGGGTTACCCTAACGC